>NC_052155.1:185349772-185456213 GCF_902713615.1 Scyliorhinus canicula | reverse complement strand
AGTCCAGTCCAGTTTCTGATCAATGGTAACCCCAGGGTGTTGATTGTGGGGGATTCAGTGATGGTAATGCCATTGAATGTCAAGGGGCAATGGTTAGATCCTCTCTTGTTGGAAATGGTCATTGCCTGGCACTTGTGTAGTGCGAATGTAACTTGCCCCAAGCCTGGACATTGTCCAGGTCGTGCTGCATTTGGACATGGACTGCTTTAGTATCTGAGGAGTCTCGAATGGTGCTGAACATTGTGCAGTCATCTGCAATCATCCCCACTTCTGACCTTATAAGACCATAAGATATAGGAGCAGATTGACTGTTATATACTTCGTCAGAGTTTCCTTCTAGTTGAAGTCAATGAGGAGAAAGATTGAGCGGGCTTTATAATGGGCATCTTGTCCATTTTACACCTTCAGCAGAGAATTGGCGGGATGGCCCAACGGCAGCGGCAAGATTGGCGCGAACCACTCCGGCATCGGGCCACCCGGAAGTTGCGGTATCCTCCACACTTCCGGGGGCTAGGCCGGCGCCAGGGGGGTTGGTGCGGCGCAAACCGGCGGCGAAGGGCCGGCGTATTGTGCCGCATGCGCAGAACAGCCGGCGTGTCTCCTGCGCATGCGCGGAGGGTTTCTTCTCCGTGACGGCCAATGGCGGAGCCCCACAGAGGCCGATGGGGAAGGAAGGAGTGCCCCCAAAGGCCAGCCTGCAGATCAGTGAGCCCCAAACAAGGGCCAGGCCACCGTAGCCCCCCCCCCAACCCGGGGCCGGATTCCCCTGCCGCACCCCCCCCCCCCGAGGACCGCACCAGCCGGCCTACCAGCCAGGCCCCGCCGTGTGGGACCGTGTCCATCTCACGCCGGCGGGACTGACTGAAAACGGACGGCCGCTTGGCCCATCGGGGCCCGGGGAATTGCCGGGGGGGGGGGCTGCCAACAGCCCCCGACCGGCGCAGCGTGATCCCCACCCCCGCCCAAAAACCGGCGCAGGAGAATACGGCAGTCGGCGTCGGAACGGCGGAGTGGGATTCACGTCGCGCCCCCCCCCCCCGGGGATTGGGTCGGAGAATCCCACCCTAAAGCTCTAAGAACAGAAAATCTTGGCAGAACACCTGAAGAGGATTCATATGGACTCGAAACTTGGGCGCGATTTAACATCAAATGAGCTGAGTCCCGTTTTGGACGATCCCACTCTTAAATGGGTCGCTTTCTTTGTCGGGCCTCGGTGAGAGACACCCCACCAAGTCCGCGCTCGCCTTCATTTCCTGCTGTGCAGGAAGAGATCAGGGCACCATTTTAAAATGCCGTCGCAATCTCCCCGATCTCTGGACCCCCCCCCAGCCCTGCCTCCGGAATCCCCCACCCCCACCCCACCCGACACCCCAACGTAACGATTAGGGGGTCCTCGAGCCCCACTCACCCCACCTCATAAGGGCAGGACATCCCAGGCACAGGCAAATTGGAACCCAGGTACTCTGGCTTTGCCACCCTGATCACCCTGGGAGTGCCAGGGTGGCATCGAGGTGCTGGAGTGCCACCCTGCCCAGAGTCCGACCATCGGGGTCTCCGATCTCCTGGGAGACCCCCCCCCCCTCACCCCCAATCCCAGAAGTGCCGTTATGCCTGGTCCACATTTGTGGAAAACAAATTCCACAACGAGGTCTCCCAGGCATGGGCGTTCGATCCAGGCCTTGGGAGACTCCGGCACAGATATAATTAAGTCAGCCTAATATGCAAATCTGGATCCCTCCCACCCAATTAGGACAAGATCCGGATCGCGACGTCTCACGAGATCCCGTTACATCGCGCAAGGCATCTCCTGTGTCGTAAATCGACGATTCACTGACCTCATAGTGTCACCGAGTCGGGCGGGACGAGGACGTGTGATCGTGGCCGTTAGCTCTGGTCCCTCCCCACAGACGCTGCCAGACCTGCTGAGGTTTTCCAGCACTTCCTGTTTTTATTTCAGATCTCTGAAACCTGCAGGATTTCGCTTTTATTCGAAGATGAAAGTGCTGCCTAGTTTCTCCATACTCCCTGTCAGGCGTGTATTTATATAGCGCCTTTCAAAACCACCAGACATCCCAGAGCGCTTTACAGCCAATTAAGTCATTTGAAGTACGGTCGCTGTTGTAATGCAGGGAATATGGCGGCCATTGTATACACAGCAAGCTCCCACAAACAGCAATGGATTAATGGTCAGACAATCTCTTTTTGTGATGATAGTTGAGGGATGAATATTCTTTCCTTGCTCTTCTTTGAAACAGCACCGTAGAATCTTACACACCCACCTCGGAGGGCAGACCCGGCCCTGGTTCCCAAAAGACACTCCGCAGAGGCAGCCTTAATCTTTGCATTCAAGCTCTGGAGTGTGGCTTGAACCCACGATCTTCTGACCTAGACAGGAGGTTGCTGTCCACTCTCGCCTGCACAGGCTACCTGGATACAATCTTTGTGCAATTACAAGATTTGAGTACGTTACCAACAGCACGTCCACCATGACATCCATGAATACATCAGCACATCTGGTAGGAGACCCTAAAGAAGGCAGTGCAATAGCCCCCGTATTCATTACTCCATTAGAGTAATCCATTATTCACCAGTTTCTGTTCTCTATTACCAGGGCCACTTCCCAAGCAATCGCCATAAATCCCCTGTGTCCCTATCTTTCTCGAGAGCTTCAAATGCTAACCATTTAAGTATCATTGGAAAATCGAACATATTATCTCCATCAAACAGCCTGCACCCAAAAGACTTAGACTATTTTTACAGATACTGGGGGTCTGTAGTTTATATCCCAGAATTTTCTGTTGTCATTATGGCTTTCCAACTCTTGTATTTTCTTCCTCATATAGTCCAAGATGTTATGCCTATTGCACGGTTCTCACCCAGTGCAAACCCAGTGCATTCATGAATCTTGATTATTTCTAAATCCTGCATCATCCTCTTATATTCCTCAAATAAACATTGATAGCGGCCTGTAAAACCTGCTTGA
Source organism: Scyliorhinus canicula (assembly GCF_902713615.1). Lineage (NCBI taxonomy): Eukaryota > Metazoa > Chordata > Chondrichthyes > Carcharhiniformes > Scyliorhinidae > Scyliorhinus > Scyliorhinus canicula. Next base: position 185,453,230 of record NC_052155.1, on the reverse strand, counting down.
AAACCTCCGCCGCTCTTAAGGCTGAACTAATTGCCATATCATTCCTTAATTCACATCTCACTCCTTTTTTTTAAAGTATTAGGATTAATTGAATTCACTCCCCAGGTCTGAGATACAATCTCTGTATTTATGGAGCTCCTGCTCATATTAACCAGGGTCTTGCTTATTTCCTCGCTCATTTCCTCATAAATTCTCTGTTACATCCCATCTGGTTCCAGATTTGCAGACGTTAATGCTTTAAGTTGCTTCTTAACACATGTTAAACATATGTTCCAGATTCCCCAGCTAGTTCAACTGGATCTGCAAATTGTCCACAGTCTTCACTTGTGAAGACTGACGTGAAGAATTAATTTAACACATCTGCTGTTTCCTGAATCCTCTTGATATTTTCGACCCAGTGCATCCTTTCAGAGAGCTCTCCGATCTTTAACGCTCCATCTACTTTGTGCATTGCGAAATAATGATCTTTGATTCTCTTGCTGCCGTCAGCAATCCCCTCGCTTCTTATACTCCTTTCAGTTATCATTAGCTAACCTTTACGCGACACTCATGGTTCTCATTCATGTTAAGCGTTGCTTCTTTCCCCTCTGTGTGCGATCAATACCCACTCTGACGTTCAAACTAATTCGAAACAAGCCTTATTTTCTGTTTGATCGCTCCATCTTCTTAACTGCACCAACCCACATCTTTTCCTTCCAATTTTCCAGAACGGGCAAGTTGCACCGTGTCTCGTTCCACAGGAGTTCCACCTTTCTCATCTCCCCTGACTAGAATGGCTATTCATCATGTGAAAACCTATACTCTGAGTTTCAGGAGGCAGTGAGAGTTAGACAGACACTGCACCTGTCTCAAGCCACCAATTCATTATTTCAGAACTGTGGTCATTAGTGTTTGGCAGTCAATTGACAAACCCCCCCCCCCCCCCCCCCCACCTCAAATGTAGGAATAAAGACATATCAAGAAGGTTCTGGAAGTAACGCAGGGATTGTTTGTGTCTCAGAGTTTCTGCCGAGGTTTCGCAGCCGTAAGAATTCAGATACCACTTAGAGCAGCAGTAACGTAGAATCACAGAAAATAGCAGCGGGAGTAGGGCAGTGGGTGGGATGGCAGCACAGTGGTTAGCACTGCTGCCTCACAATGCCAGGGACCTGGGTTCAATTCCATCCCTGGGCTGTAGGGAGCCTGCAGGTTCTCCCCGTGTGTGCGTGGGTTTCCTCTGGGTGCTCCGGTTTCCTCCCACTGTCCAAAGGTGTGCAGGTTAGGTGGATTGGCCATGCTAAATTGCCCCTTAGTGTCCAAAAGGTTAGGTGAGATGACTGGGTTTTGGGGATAGGGCAGGGGGCGTGGACCTAGGTAGGGTGCCCTTTCCAAGGGTGGGTGCAGACTGGATAGGAGCATGGCCTCCTTCTGTACTGTATGATTCAGACCATCAAGCCTACTCCGCCATTCATTTAAAAAAAAAATTTAGAGTACCCAATTATATATTTTTTCCAATTAAGGGGCAATTTAGTGTGGCTAATCCACCTAACCTACACATCTTTGGGTTGTGGGGGTGAGACCCACACAGACATGAGGAGAATGTGCAACTCCACACGGACAGTGAACTGGGCCTGGGATTCGAACCCGGGTCCTCAGCTCCATAGGCAGCTGTGCTAACCACTGCGCCACCATGCCACCCCTGCTCCACCATTCATTATGGTTATAGCTGACCCTCGACCTCAATGCTACACTCCCGCGTTCTCCCCATACCTCATGACACCATGGTGAGTGTTTGCGAGTCGGTGTGTGGACCATTGACCTGCCCAGCCTCCCCTCTCATCTGGCTTTCCACCGGGAGTATTGGCTCACTTGTTATGATCTGGATAGAGACCAATAATATTTTTAATTTTTAAAAATCTTATTAAAGGGATGAAGCTTTGAGGTTAATGCCTTAAATCAGAAGAATTGTACTATTCAAAACAATCACAAACCATGAATGAATGCTAATAGCAGCACTCTATCTTATGTCAGTTATGTTAAAGAAACCAAAAGTATAATTTATTTGTCCTCTGAACTGAGCTTCTTAACTCAACAACAATATAGCTTTGACAAAGAGTCATCCGGACTCAAAACGTGAGCTCCTTTCTCTCTCCACAGATGCTGTCAGACCTGCTGAGGTTGTCCAGCATTTTCTGTTTTCGTTCTTAACTCAGCTCTCCGCATCCACCCAATAGACTTGCAACCCACAGAACTCAGTTCAGATACTTATCAAAAATTGGAAGAGGAATCACTTTCACCATTTACTCTTTCGGAGATTCATACAGGGTTGATAATTCTTGGTCCTTTCTATTATATCCGGCGATGTTTTTCCTTCAAACCTCTAACTGTATCACGGTTGTAGGCTCCCTGACAGCAGAAGTGTTGCTAGCGGCTTAAGTGAGGTTAGACCTGTCCTGGTTCTCATTGTCTTTAACTCTGGAGTTTTCATTTAGGAACTCTTTCTCTCTTCTCTATTTCTCTCTCTCTCTCTCTCTCTCTCTCTCTTCAGCTTGGCTCTCCCTAGGAGGCAGCACGGTAGCACAGTGGTTAGCACCATTGCTTCACAGCGCCAGGGTCCCAGGTTTGATTCCCCACTGGGTGACTGTCTGTGCCGAGTATGCACATTCCCCCCGTGTCTGCGTGGGTTTCCTTCTGGTGCTCCAGTTTCCTCCCACAGTCCAAAGATTTTTTTTTCCCAATTAAGGGGCAATTTAGTGTGGCCAATCCACCTAACCCAGGAGTGGGCAAACTACGGCCCGCAGGCCGCATGTGGCCCGCCAAAGGTCTTTATGCGGCCCACCAAGTCATTAAAAAAAAAAAAAAATTTTTTAATTTTTTTTTAATTTTTAATTTTTTTTTAAGGTTAATGGGGGGGGGCTGTTGGGTTACCTACTGGTATAGGGTGGATACGTTGACTTGAGTAGGGTGATCATTGCTCGGCACAACGTCGAGGGCCGAAGGGCCTGTTCTGTGCTGTACTGTTCTATGTTCTATATGAGGCGCCCAGAATCATAACCGGGTGAAGTAATTATTTTACTTAATATACTATGCGGCCCTTTAAAATTGTGACTTTCTGAATGTGGCCCTTGCACGGAAAAGTTTGCCCACCCCTGACCTAACCTGTACATCTTTTGGGTTGTGGGGGCGAAACCCACGCAGACACGGGTAGACTGTGCCAAACCCCACACGGACAGTGACTCAGGGCCGGGGTCCTCAGCGCCATTGTCCCAGTGCTAATCACTGTGCCACCTGCCCTCCCACGGACCAAAGATATAGGGCGAGATTCTCCGCAAATGCGGAGAATCGTAAAGGCTGCCGTGGGACAGGCCGTGACCCACGGCAGCCTTCACGGCCACTTCCGGGGCCAATTCTCCCCCCGGGCAGGGCTAGGAGTGCGCCCCCATGCGTCACGGCCGCACATCAAGCGTCACGGCGGCTCACGCGGCCGATGACGTCATCCGCGCATGCGCAGGTTGGACAACGCCAACCTGCGCATGCGCAGTTGCCGTCTTTCTCCTCAGCCGCCCGGCAAGACGTGGCAGCTTGATCAAGCCGGGCGGCGGAGGGGAAAGAGTGTGTCTGTTTTGGACGCTGGCCCGACGATCGGTGGGCACCGATCGTGGGCCTGTCCCCTCCCGAGCACAGTCGTGGTGCTCCCGTGCCAATCCGGCCTCTAGATGCCCCAAACGGGCATCTGGCACCCATTTCACGACGGCAGCGAGCAGGTGTGTTTGCTGCCGTTGTGGAACGGGCGTGAAGGCCCGGCCGCTCGGCCCATCGGCCTCGGAGAATCGCCACTCGCCGTTTTTTACAAAGTCAAAGTTATGAGCTGGGAACAATTGGAAAATTTAACTATTGAAATTACAGGTATTAAAAGTAACATCTCTAATGAAACCAAAGCATTTTGAATATCACAAAGGAACTTTGAACATCACAAAGGACAATGTAATCAGATTTGAGAGGTGAGGCCATGCCCAAAATGAATAAGTAGTTGTATTAGAATGTTTAGATCCAAGATACTTTTTAAAATCAAAGTGAAATAAGTTAATTTACAATAAGGTCATAAAAACTGAACAACTACTAGAAAGAGAATATAAACCCAGAGCAGAAGCAGAGCAGAACTAGAAGAGAACTCAGAGAGAGGAGAGAAGCATATTCAGCTTTCACAGCTCGGTCATGGGAAAGACAAGACAAGCAGCCGAGCTTAAACAGCTAAACATCAAAGTAAGACCAGACTTTAAAGAAGATTAGTTGTCAAGGTGGGCCTGAAGGTCCCTTCAACCAACCAGAAGGATCCAGAAGCAAGATCCTTTTTACCTTTCTGTAAAGAAAGTGTTTGCAGCTTTTAAAAGAAAAAATATAATAATAAAATAACTTAATTTAACCTGAAAAAGTGGTTATTCCTAAAGTCTACTTTACTTACTTAGCAATGCAGGACCCAGGACATTGATGCTACTAAGTGGTAAGTAGATAAAATCTTCGGCGAAAGTATGGGTTATACCGGGAGATAACTTGAAAATATAGTTTGACCTGAATAGCACCCACCGAAGCCTGCATCGGAGTCAGGGAGTGAGAATCCCTGTTCACCATTTAGAATATCGACCCTTTTTGGTATAGGGGGAATTCTAAGAATAGTGGTGAGTTTCAAAAGCAGCCGCTTGCAGCCGGCGTTATTAAAAGCCGTCTGCTGCAGAGACATAGAAGATGTTTTTACCTAATCTATCTAATCTTCCTGCCTAAAGGGAGGCAGAGGGCAGGTTACGCACCCCGAACGTCGACGTCACGTGCTTTGGGTGCGATTGCGATTCCTCCATTTTGTTAGCAGCAAACAAGCAACAGGACATTAAAATGGATCGTTTTGTTATAAGGAAGAAAGGGCCAGAGACACAAACAGGCCAGGATCTCACAACTAAACCAGCTGGTGAGAGCTGCTCAGGAGAATCCACAGCAGGACAAAGCAGTGTTGGTGTGAGCTGTTCAGGAGGGTCCACACCAGGACAAAGCAGTGTTGGTGTGAGCTGTTCAGGAGGGTCCACATCAGGACAAAGCAGTGTTGGTGAGAGCTGCCCAGGAGAGTCCACAGCAGGACAAAGCAGTGTTGGTGTGAGCTGTTCAGGAGAGTCCACACCAGGACAAAGCAGTGGTGGTGTGAGCTGTCCAGGAGAATCCATACCAGGACAAAGCAGTGTTGGTGAGATCTGCCCAGGAGAATCCATACCAGGACAAAGCAGTGTTGGTGAGATCTGCCCAGGAGAATCCACATCAGGACAAAGCAGTGTTGGTGAGAGCTGCCCAGGAGAATCCACACCAGGACAAAGCAGTGTTGCTGAGAGCTGCCCAGGAGAATCCACAGCAGGACAAAGCAGTGTTGGTGAGAGCTGTTCAGGAGGGTCCACACCAGGACAAAGCAGTGTTGGTGAGAGCTGCTCAGGAGAATCCACACCAGGACAAAGCAGTGTTGGTGAGAGCTGTTCAGGAGGGTCCACACCAGGACAAAGCAGTGTTGGTGAGAGCTGTTCAGGAGGGTCCACATCAGGACAAAGCAGTGTTGGTGAGAGCTGCCCAGGAGAATCCACAGCAGGACAAAGTAGTGTTGGTGAGAGCTGTTCAGGAGAGTCCACAACAGGACAAAGCAGTGTTGGTGTGAGCTCCAGGGCCCCTGGTGAACAGCCCATTGAGAATAAACTGAAATAAGGCACAGAGCAGTTTAAAGAGGATTTTTTAAAGGTATGGATTTATTAATTGTGCCAATGCAAATCAGGATGCAAGGCCCATGTGTGTGAGATGCAGGGAAGTACTGGCAAATGAAAGTTTAAAACCCTCAAAACTTCAAAGGCATTTGAAGACTAAGCTTGGCGAGTTCGAGGGCAAACCTCTTGATTTCTTTCAAAGGATGCAGCGAGAACGTAAATTGTCAGCTGAAGTCCTCAGCAGAAATGTAACATTGAATGACAAAGTACAATTAACCTCTTACACGGTAGCTTACCGTGTAGCTAAAGAGAAAATGCCCCTCACTATAGCAGAGAGATTAATTCTCCCTGCAGCATTAGATATAGTTTGTACGGTCATAGACGAGAGGTTCGTTGAAAAAGTGAAATGCATCCACTTAGTGATAACACAGCGGCTCGCCGAATTTTTGATATTGCTCTAAATTTAGAAGCCCAGCTTATTTCTCATTTAAAATCAGCGCAGGCATTCTCAATACAACTGGATGAAAGTACAGACATTTCAGATTGTGCAACCGTGCTAGTTTACGTTAGGTATGTTTAGCACAATGAATTTGTTGAAGATTTGCCGTGCTACCTGACTTGACCAACCCACATGACTGGCGCAGAAATTTTTGAAGTGTTGAATAGTTTTGTGGTTGGAAAGTGCGGCTCGACTGGGTTCATTTCAGAGTGATTGGAGCCAGCGCCGGCCCTAGGGTTGCTGGCGCCCCGGGCAGGCTGAACTTCGGCGCCCTTCGGGGGGGGGGGGGCGGGGCCGGGGCCGGGGGGGGGCGGGGCCGGGGCCGGGGGGGGGGCGGGGCCGGGGGGGGGGGGGGGCCGGGGCCGGGGGGGGGGGGGGTGCGGGGGCGGGGCCTGGGGGGCGGGGCCGAGGGGGCCCGAGGGGCCGGGGGGCCGAGGGGGGGCGGGGCCGAGGGGGGGCCGGGGGGCGAGGGGGGGGCCGGGGGGCGAGGGGGGCGGGCCCGAGGGGGTGGGGGGGGCCGGGCCCGAGGGGGTGGGGCGGAGGCGGAGGCGGGGTGGGGCGGGCCCGAGGCAGGGGGGGGCGGGCCCGAGGTGGGGGGGGGGGGCGGCCCGAGGTGTGGGGGGCGGCCCGAGGCGGGGTGGGCGGGCCCGGGCTGGGGGTGGGCGGGCCCGGGGCGGGGGTGGGCGGGCCCGGGGTGGGCGGGCCCGAGGCGGGGGTGAGCAAGCCCGGGGCGGGGGTGGGCGGGCCCGAGGCGGGGGGTGGGCGGGCCCGAGGCGGGGGGGGCGGCCCGAGGCGGGGTGGGCGGGCCCGGGGCGGGGGTTGGGCGGGCCCGGGGTGGGCGGGCCCGAGGCGGGGTGTGAGCAAGCCCGGGGCGGGGGTGGGGCGGAGGCGGAGGCGGGGTGGGCAGGCCCGAGGCGGGGGGTGGGCGGGCCCGAGGCGAGGGGGCAGGCCGAGCCGGGCCCGAGGCGAGGGGGCGGGGCCGAGGCGGGCCCGAGGCGGGGGTGGGCCGGGCCCGAGGCGGGGCCGAGGCGGGGCCGAGGCAGGGCCGAGGCGGGGGTGGGCCGGGCCGAGGAGAGGGGGGCGGGGCCGAGGCGAGGGGGCAGGGCCGAGGCGGGCCCGAGGCGGGGGTGGGCCGGGCCCGAGGCGAGGGGGCGGGGCCGAGGCGGGCCCGAGGCGGGGGTGGGCCGGGCCCGAGGCGAGGGGGCGGGGCCGAGGCGGGCCCGAGGCGGGGGTGGGCGGGGCCCGAGGCGAGGGGGGCGGGCCCAAGGCGAGGGGGGTGGGCCCGAGGCGAGGGGGCGGGGCCGAGGCGGGCCCGAGGCGAGGGGGGCGGGCCCGAGGCGAGGGGGGCGGGCCCGAGGCGGGGTGGGCGGGCCCGAGGCGAGGGGGCGGGGCCGAGGGGGGCGGGCCCGAGGCGGGCCCGAGGCGAGGGGGCGGGCCCGAGGCGAGGGTGTGGGCCCGAGGCACGGGGGCGGGCCCGAGGCGAGGGGGCGGGCCCGAGGCGAGGGGGCGGTGCCGAGGGGGGCGGGCCCGAGGCGGGCCCGAGGCGAGGGGGGCGGGCCCGAGGCGCGGGGGCGGGGGCCGAGGCGGGGGGGCGGGCCCGAGGCGGGGGGGCGGGCCCGAGGCGGGGGGGCCGGGCCCGAGGCGGGGGGGCGGGCCCGAGGCGCGGGGGTGGGGCCGAGGGGGGCGGAGGGAGCCGCCCTGGGGGAGGGCGGCCACCGCGCATGCGCATTTGGCACCGGCCCAACTGCGCATGCGCAGGACCCGAGTCTCTGGCGCCCCCTAGCACATGGCGCCCCGGGCGACTGCCCGAGTTGCCGGTGCCTTGGGCCGGCCCTGATTGGAGCAGCCAACATGACTGGGAAAAACAGCGGAGTTATGGTAAGGATTAAGGAGGCAGCTGGTCAGGACATTGTTTGGAATGATTGTTTTATTCACCGTGAGGCACTGGAATCGAAAGGAATTCCATCCAATGTTGAAGTGGTGTTGAAAGGAATAGTGAAAGTTATGGGGCGGGATTCTCCGGTACCTGGCGGGGAGGGGGGTCCCGGCAGGATGGAATGGCGTGAACCACTCCGGCGTCGGCCTGCCCCAAAGGTGTGGAATCCTCCACACCTTCAGGGGCTAGGCCGGCGCCAGAATATTTTGCACCCCGCCTTCCGGCGTGGAAGGCCTTTGGTGCCACGCCAGCTGGGGCTGAAGGTACTCCGCCGGCCGGCACGAGTCCGCGCGTGTGCGGGAGTGTCAGTGGCTGCTGACGTCACCACCACGCATGCGCAGGGGGGGGGTACATCTACCTGTCGGCCATCGCGGAGGCTGACATGGCCGACGCGTAGGAAAAGAGTGCCCCCATGGCACAGGCCCGCCCACGGATCACTGTGCCCTGACTGCGGGCCAGGCCACCGTGGGGCCACCCCCGAGGCTAGATCACCCCACGCCCCCCACCCCCCCCCAACCCCCAGGACCCCGGAGCCCACCCACACCGCCAGGTCCCGCCGGTAAGGGACCTAGTCTGATCTACGCTGGCGGGACTGGGAAAGAACCAGCGGGACTTCGGCCCATCGTCGGCCGGAGAATCGCTGGGTGGGGGGGGGGGGCGCTGCAAGCGGGGGTTCGGAGAATCCTGCCCGTGAATTTCATTAAACGCAGCCCACTCAATACCAGACTTTTTGACACTCTGTGTTTCGATATGGGGGCTGAGCACACACATTTATTGTTCCACACAGAAGTACGTTGGCTGTCAAAGGGTCAGGTGCTACTCAGAGTTTACGAACTGAGGTACGAAATCCACGCTTTCCTTCCTCATGAAATTGTCCCCTCTGGCAGATTCATTTGCTGATGAAACTTGGATGTTAGCAATGTCTTACCTTGCAGACATCCTTCCAATTCTAAATGAACTGAATCTCAAATTGCAAGGGAAGGATGATGATTGTTTTCGGCACTCTGAAGAAATCAAAGCTTTCCAAAAGATATTGAAAGTTTGGCAATTGCGAGTGCGAAGCCAAAACGACTACGTGTTCCCCACACTGCTACGACACATTGCAGAAAACAGCATTAGTAAGGAAACTGTAAATGGATTGGCAAGCCTTATTGAGTTGCATCTGGCTGCCCTGATCGACAATTTTGGTCGCTACTTTCCAGAAGAGATGGTTAAGATTCTGAGAGAGAGGAGGTGGGTGAAAAATCCCTTTGCGTTTGAGACCCCAGACTCAGTTCTTAACTTGCAGCTGACTCCAAAAGAAGAAATTGAGCTTATGCGTCTCAGCTGTGACAGCATATTAAAAAGCCAGCACAAGTCAATGAGGCTGTCAGCATCCTGGTGTAGCATCTCTGAGGAGTATCCGTAGCTGAGTAAAACAAGCATTTTGTTGCTCTTGTCCTTCACAATGACCTATACGTGCAAGGTTGGGTTTTCCACCCTCACAAAGGTGAAGACGCCAGAAAGGAACAGGCTGAATCTTCACCCGATATGGGCATTGCCCTCTCCTCCTGTGAACCTGATTGGAGTGAGATCGCGAAGACCAAGCAGGCTCACCTCTCGCATTAACGGTAAGAGAAAATGGTGGGTCGTGAAGGTCGGCCGATGTGGGTCATGAGGATCAGTCAGCGCGGGTCGCGAAGGTCGGCCGGGTTGGGTCCCGAAGGTTGGCAGGTTGGTATAAAAGGGTCCCCGGAAAAAAAGTTTGAAGAACACTGTTCTAGGTGGTAGTGGCCATGGAACATGCCACTTAAGAAGCCTTGGGGAGTTCCTGCAGTCCATCTTGTAGGTGGTACACACTGCTGCCACTGTGCGTCAGAGTTTGCGGGAATAAATGTTTCAAGCGGGCTCTTTGTCCTGTCAATATTAGCCACAATCCACAAAGGCCCACACTCACCTCTCTCTCCATTAGGAAGTGATAATTGGGTTGGATATAGCCTGAGGGATACATCTGGGGCAAGATGAGGAAACAGGTCTCCATGAACTATCAGGGCCGGTACAGGGATTGAACCCACACTGTTGGCAACATTCTGTACCACACTCTAGCCAGCTGAGATAACTGAACCTCAAGGGTCAGCAAGGAGCAATGGGGCAAATGTTTTCCTCCTAAATAGGTCAACATTGCAATAATCAGGAATTAAACTAGAAAGGCTGTTATCACAGAATCACAGAATAATACAGTGCAGAAGAGGCCCTTCGGCCCATCGAGTCTGCACCTGACCTACCCACCTAATCCCAGTTGCCAGCACTTGGCCCATAGCCTTGAATGTTATGGCGTGCCAAGTGCTCATCCGATACTTTTTAAAGGATGTGAGGCAACCCGCCTCTACCACCCTCCCAGGCAGTTCGTTCCAGACCGTCACCCCGCCTCTCCCACCCTCCCAGGCAGTGCGTTCCAGACCGTCACCCCGCCTCTCCCACCCTCCCAGGCAGTGCGTTCCAGACCGTCACCACCTTCTGGGTAAAGGCGTTTTCCTCACATCCCCCTAAACCTCCTGCCCCTCACCTTGAACTTGTGTCCCTTCGTGACTGACCCTTCAACTAAGGGGAACAGCTGCTCCCTATCCATCCTGCCCATGCCCCTCATAATCTGTCCACCTCGATCAGGTCACCCTTCAGTCTTCTCTGCTCCAGCGAAAACAATCCAAGCCTATCCAACCTCACTTCATAACTGAAATGTTCCATCCCAGGCAACACCCTGGTGAATCTCCTCTGCTCCCCCTCCAGTACAATCACATCCTTCCTATAATGTGGCGACCAGAATTGCACACAGTATTCCAGCTGTGGCCTCACACCTCCAACATGACCTCCCTGCTTCTGTAATCTATACCTCGACTGATAAAAGTGTCCCATGGGCCTTTTTCACCACCCCATTAACCTGCCCTTCCGCGTTCAGCGATCTACGGACAAACACTCCACGATCCCTTTGTTTCTCGGAACTTCCCTGTGCTGTGCCATTCATTGAATACTTCCTTATCAAATTACTCCTTCCGAAGTGTAACACCTCACACTTTTCAGCGTTAAATTCCATCTGCCACTTACCTGCCAATTTGACCATCCCGTCTATATCTTCCTGTAGCCCAAGACACGCGACCTCACAGTTAACCACCCTTCCAATCCTTGTGTCATCTTTGAGTTATGCTCTCCATTTTACCAGAATCTCTCCGAATTCCATCAGCTAGGATTTGAGCCCAAGTTAAAATCATGAAGAATCTGGGCAGAGTGGGGAAACTGTTCCCACTAACGGAAGGATCGAGAACCAGTGAACACAGTGTTACGACAAGGACATGTGTCAGCACATTTTCACTCCTAAGTTGATCGTAACAGCATTGTATGCCATTTATGGGGACAATAGTATTAATTCAATGTCTGTGCATACCGTTTGCATGCTGATTGCAAAGAAGCCAACTTGACAGGCTTTCTTGAGTTTAAACAAAAAGAGTCCACTTTTAATTGAGCTCAAAACCCACCAAGGTAAAGATATAAAGACAATTCAAAAGGTTAACCCGCATCGTAATCGTCACAGTAGCACAGTGGCTAGCACTGTTACTTCACAGCTCCAGGGTCCCGGGTTCAATTCCCGGCTTGGGTCACTGTCTGTGCGGAGTCTGCACGTTCTCCCCGTGTCTGCGTGGGTTTCCTCCGGGTGCTCCGGTTTCCTCCCACAAGTCCCGAAAGACGTGCTGTTTGGTGAATTGGACATGCCGGAATGTGGCGACTAGGGGCTTCTCACAGTAACTTCATTGCAGTGTTAATGTAAGCCTACTTGTGACAATAAAGATTATTATGAATACACGCATGCACATGCAGAACAACAAGCTATCCAGCAGGAAACTACTTTTTAGCCAAATAAAAATCCAGTGATAAAGGGCAAAAATACAGAGCTTTCCCACAGTTATCCTGAAATTCTAGTGGAGTTGAAGCTGATGTGAATGACAAATTCTGAAAATAATCTCTTTTTTAGACTGCGGAATCTATCATTTCCAAAAGTCAATGGTTTTTGCCCCGATGTTCCTTTCTTTTGAACATTACCTATCTCCATGGTGGGTTTCAATAATAGAAATGAGCTCTTCAACTTGAGTGAGAATGGAGAGGGAAATAGTTACTGCTCCATGGGCAGATTTCTCCAGACTCCTACTTAACAGCCTGGATGTTGTAATAAAAGACCTTTCAAAGATGGTCATCTGTCCCCATACTGATTTTAGAAGGTAATTTACCATCTTAGAATCATAGAATCCCTACAGTACAGATGGAGGCCATTCAGCCCATCGGCTCTGCACTGATCCTTTGAACGGCCACACTACCTGGGCCTACCCCCCCCCCCCCCCCCCCCCCCCCCCCCGGTCCTATTCCTGCAACCCATCCTAAAGAGCAATTTAGCATGGCCAATCCACCTAAGCTGCACATTTTTGGACTGTGGGAGGAAACCGGAGCTCCCGGAGGAAACCCACGCAGACACAGGGAGAATGTACAAACTCCACACAGAACATTACCCAAGGTCAGAATTTAACCCGGGTCCCTGGCGCTGTAAGGCTGTGCTGCCCACTGCGCTACCGTGTCACTCCACCTTATTCCTGGACAAACAGTGACTGTCGTTTTATGGCCGAGCTGATTCGAGTATGTAATGCCCCAGCCATTAACTCCCGAATGATCCATCATCCATCCTGATGACATAGGAAGACAGCCTTCTATATAACCATTTTCCTAGTTGACTTTCTGGCTCTGCTTGAGAGCTAGCTTTCTATAAATGCAAATCGTAAGGTGCAGTGCAGTTTCAGTAAATCTTTTGAAGTAGTTCTTGATGTCAGCAGGTGCAAAATTCCATAGAAGGTTGTCTTGACATGTCCTCATTGTAACTCACATTGGGAACTTCCAGAAACTAGTCAACCTGTAATGCCAGGTGTCAGATGACTTGTGGCAGCCATCAGTGTCAGTGTGGGCAGTGTCTTTGCAAGTCCTTTTAAAGCGCTTCAATATATATTTGACCAGCCAATGGAATTAAAGATTAATATCACATGTGCCCATGTCTCATCATCACGACGACAGACTTAATTGGTAAAAGAAACAATAGGGACACGAGGAGAGACTTTTCACACAGTGAGTGGTTAAGATCTGGAATGTGCCACCTGAGAGTGTGGTGGAGACAGTTTCAAAGAGGTATTCAAGAGGGATTTGGATTATCTGAAAAGGAAGAATGTGCAGTGCCATTGGGAGAAGGCAGGGGGACTGCTGGTGCAGACAAAGTGAGACCAATGACTTTGTGCTGTGCTGAAACAATTCTGTGATCCTGGGAAGTTTCTAAACTACTGACAACAATGGATAACTGTGGACAGATCGTTCAATTATGATTCTGAGTGCAAAACCACAGGACAGGAAACATACAGATGAACACGTCTCGAGGGAGAAGGACCATCTCTCCATCAGTGCATTGGTTAAGGAATAGATTTCCAGCGAAAGCATTTGTTTACACCTTTAGGAAGAGCTGGGCGGCTATGAATGCAACCAAGGGTCAAAGGAGACAGAAAGAAATGGCCAACCTCTGTGCGGAAAATGTTCGCTCTGGGCTCCATGGAATTATTATGGGATAGAATGTAACAGAGAAAGCTGAACAATAAGACCAGTAGAAATTGGACAGGTATTCATTAATTTCACTCAGTCTGTTGGCAGGGGAGAGGGGGTGAAAGTCAAGACTTTCTAATTCCTTTCCTCAGAATATTAAACCGACTCTAGATTCTACAGCAACAATTTTAACTTCATTGGCTGTCAGACGAGTGAGGGGACTGGTGATCCACTCTGCCTGGTTTTACTCTTGATTGAAGTCGATATTGTGCAGGGTGTAAATCTGCGTTCCTCCCAATCGGCCAAGGGGTTTTCCCCTCTCTTGATTAAAATGACCCCAGATATGTTTGGAGAGTCTGAAGCTGTAGCTGGTAGACTAATGAGAAGCAGCGATCCTCAATCCAAGAGGGTACAGGACACAAAGTATCGTACCACATTCGTCTCAGTCCTTTTGGGGTAAGAATAGACCTTCTGCACTGTGGATAGCGTTTGTCTAAACTCCCCACCTCCAGGTTTGCAAAGGGTCTTCTCTCCATTGTAATGGGGTGCAAACATCCGAGCTGATACTTCCCAGTAATGGATGGTATGTTAGAAGCCCTTGGATACGGCTTTGCTGGGGGGGGGGGCATTACTGACGGGGGGGGGGGGGCATTACTGACGGGGGGGGGGCATTACTGACGGGGGGGGGGGGGCATTACTGACGGGCCGCTGAAACCATTTTTTGTTGTCCGGTTGGAGTAGCGATAACCAACTTTTACACCTTTCCCGCCCCTCTAGCCCATTAACCGGGAGATACTTTCAAAGGAGATGAATTAAGTGTGGTTGAAAGTCACTATAACTGTCTACCAAACAGCCAATATTTTTATAACCAAATCTAATCCCCCCCCCCCCCCCAAAATATTAGACCTTCTGATTTTGTGGCCTCCTGTACAACAGTAAGAAAAGTTTAGTTTGAAGAATTTCAAGAGTTTTCCAACAGCTATTATAGGTACAAAGGCAGGTCCTTCATCCATACTGTCCATGCTGGATTAACCTTAAATGTTCAACAGGAAATGTGGAAATGTCTCCCGTCAGACCCAGTTATCCATGAGTTGAATAATTTGATATGAATTTTTTAAAATTTCATTTGCAGGACCTGAGCAAAGCTGGCTGGGGCCAGCAATTGTTGTCCATCCCTAATTGTCCCTGAGAAGGTGGCATTGGGGGCGGCACGGTGGCGCAGTGGTTAGCGCTGCTGCCTCGTGGCGCTGAGGACCCGGGTTCGATCCCGGCCCCGGGTCGCTGTGCGTGTGGATTTTGCACATTCTCCCCGTGTCGGCGTGGGTCTCACCCCCACAGCCCAAAGATGTGCAGAGTAGGTGGATTGGCCACCCTAAATTGCCCCTTAATTGGAAACAAATAATTGGGTATTCTAAATTTATTTTTAAAATGGTGGTGTTGGGAGCCGCTGCCTTGAACCGCAGCAGTCCCTGTGGCAACACGGTTCTGTTAGGGAGGCAGCTCCAGTGACACTGAAGGAATGTGACAAAGTTCTCAAGTCAAGTTAGGAGTGGCTTGGAGGGGAACTTGCAGGTGGTGGTGTTCCCATGTGTCTGATGCCCTTGACCTTCTTGCTGATAACTGAAATAGGTTTGGTTATTTCTGCCAAATCATACCAATAATGGACATTATTAAAAGTGGGATTCCATGAAAGATACAGCTCATTAGTACAGCGTAGTGTACCATTATGTGACAGGATTAGATTCACCCAGGCATTTTCCCATAGTCTTCATTCCAAACTCAGCTGTATATCATCTGCCCATAAGATGATTAAAACATCTGAGGAAGGAATGGAAAACTGGATGAGAGTTAACATTCTTCATAGAGCAGCATTGGCAAAAGCCAAGGAGCCATAAATCCAATTATCGTCTTAGCTCCGGAGTTTGTGGGAACATGTGGAAACAGAGGAGGATAAGTCCGAAATGAGGGGGATTAAAAGCTGTCAAAGAATAATAAAACTATCTCACTGTCTGGCTACTGTCAGCCCAAAGCTTCTTCCAGTATTGGTGAATCTGATTATTGTTGAAAAGAGAGACATGCTGCGGAAGCTTTTCATCTTGTATTCGTCAGGACAAATGCAAAAATGCCAAATTTCAAATGGCCACAACAACTTAAAAGAGAAAAGGATGCTGGTTGGTTGGCAAGTCAACTCGGATTGGCTGAGGTGTCATGGAGAAAACAACAGGGAACTATAGGGTTCATGTGCTCTCAAAAAAGGCACAAACCTGAACACATCCCTTTTATTTGCAAAGAACAGGCCCTGTGTATGACCCTATGTCACTTCCAGCAAGTGTAAATGATTGGTGCTAATAACATTAACATCAATTCAAAGATAATCAGTCAAGTTCACAACATGGAAGGGCAGCACGGTGGCGCAGTGGTTAGCATTGCTGCCTACGGCACCTGGGTTTGAATCCCGGCCCTGGGTCACTGTCCGTGTGGAGTTTGCACATTCTCCCCAAAACCCAAAGATGTGTAGGATAGGTCGATTGGCCACACTAAATTGTCCCTTAATTGGAAAAAATAATTGGGTACTCTAAATTTATTTTTTTAAAAAGTTCACAACATGGCTCATTTACAAATCGAAAAGAAAGCTATACAAAGACCATCTGCATTCCCAGGCCGACCAATAGGAGTCTGTTCATTTGCTGGGACAAAAGACCTCATAACCTTCCTTTTGATTCTCAATGGCTGAGAGACTTAACAATCTTGAGGACCCAAACAAGGACTACATATCCCTTGGCAAATATAGTGTGGAGAGGTGGGATTTATGTGACATGGGCCTCTGGCTTGTGGAACCAGTAATATTGCCTTGCTCAACTGTGTAGCTCAGTCTGGTGTCTATCATCAAACTGGCAACTTCACAGAGAAGGAGATCTGGCCCAGCTTGGACACCTGCTCCCATCTACTCTGCTTCTGCTGGTGGCTTTGCAGCATCGCCCACAACACTGTTTCATCCCTGCATGATTGGTGCTAATAGCTACACGAACATCAAATTAAAGATAATCAGCGAAATTCATAACGTGGCTGATTTCCACTTGCTAAAAGTGACAAACATTTATGTCCCAGCTTCTCTATTGTCTCTACATAACTGAAGTTCCTCGTTCCAGGTCTAGTACATCTCCACTGTATTTACAATGAAATGATCTTTATTGAAAAGAAAAATAAATTAATTATCTCCTGGTATTTTGTTCTGACCTTGATGCAACCAGGAGACATTATTGAATTAACAAGGAACTGCCAAGCTGAGGAGACTTGAGACAACAATAATTATCCTCTAATTAACCCAAAGGCCAATTTTGTACAATTCCACACAGGGTTAATGAAGTACTGGATGCAACAGCTAAACATTACAGCCATGCTCAGGCCCCTGTGCGCAATGCCATGGGAGGCCAGTTAACAAGGTTATAAATCCCCAAATGCTGCTTTGTTAATACTTTCCTGGTGATTGTAGGTCAAGTAAATTGTCCAAAATAATATTTTGAGGCCAATATTTTCCGAAAGTCTCTGTGGGAGTAGAGAGTTGTATAAAATAAACACATTCACTTGACCTACCCAAGAAAGCCTATCTGCTCAGAATTCATAATCTTTAAAGTGATGAAACATTGTGCGGTTTGAATACTTTTGAAACAATTATTAAATTGCCTCTTTACGGTAAATTGAACTCTATTTTCCCAGTATTCTATAGCACTAGTTTGCCATAAATAGTTTATAGTAACTATTATAGTAATGGCGTATATAAACTATAGTTTATAGTAAATGGTTCATAGTAAAATGGTTGATAGTGGTTAGCACTGGTGCCTCACAGCGCAGGGACCGTGGGTTAATTGGGTGACTGTGTGCAGTTTGCACGTTCTCCCCATGTCTGCATGGGTCTCCTCCGGGTGCTCCCACAGTCCAAAGATGTGCAGTTTAGGTGGATTGACCATGTTAAATTGCCTCTTAGTATCCAAAGATGTGTAGGTTGAGTGGGGTTAAGGAAATAGTATGGGGGAGTGGACCTGGGTAAGTCCTCTTTCAAAGGGTTGATGCAGCCTCGAAGGGCCGAATGGCCTCCTTCTGCACTGTAGGGATTCTATGAGTCTAGAAGTCCACAGGATTTTTTTTTTCCAATTAAGGGGCAATATAGTGTGACCAATCCACCTACCCTGCACATCTTTGGGTTGTGGGGTGAGACCCACGCAGAGACGAGGGGAATGTGCAAACTCCACACGGACAGTGACCCAGGGCTGGGATCGAACCCGGGTTCCCAGCGCCGTGAAGCAGCAGTGCTTACTACTGCATCACCGTTCTGCCCGGTCCCAGAGGAATTCCATTTGTAATTTGATTTTATGCTCAGTTGGTTAGGCTCTGTGGGTAACCCTCTCATCTCTGAGTCAAACAGTTGGGGGTTCTATTCCCATTCCAGTTTGATGCTGTCAGTGCCAGTACCGAGGACATGCTACACTGGTGGAGGTACTGAGTTTTGCAGCTGTGATATTAAACTGCGACCCTATCTGCCCTGGTCAAAGGGTGTTCTGATGAAAGGCTCACACTCAGGTAGTAAAGAGGATAGGAAAAAAGAAGGATTAACAGTGCAGAGACCATGGAGAAAATAAATATTGGTTCACGCGGGTACCAGAGTGCAGAATCAAAATGCAATGGCGTATTCCTTCATGCAAACCGGTGGGCTGAAAACTACTACTGGATAATTCACATTTCCAGAGGTGTTGTCTTGACAGAATGAGCTAGGCATGCAGAGGTGAAATTGCCTGTTCAGTGATGGTACAAAACCTCCAGCAGAAGCAGGGTAAATGGGAGCGGACGCCCAGCCTGGGCCAGAGCTCCTTTTCTACCAGGCTGCCAGTTCGATGGTAAACAGCCGGCCGAGCTTTTGCAGTTGAGCAAGGCAATATTACTGGCTCCACAAGCCAGAGGCCCCTGTCACATGACTCCCACCTCTCCGCACTGTCTTTGACAAGGGACATGTAGTCCTCGCCTGGGTCCCCGAGATTGTTAAATGTCTCACCCGTTAAGAGTTGAAAGGAAGGTTACGGGGCCCTTTGCCTCAGCAAACGGCCCATTAGCCAGCCTGGGTTATGGAACACAAACAATTTGGCCTGTGCAGCCTACAGGGGGTCGCTAGTGGCACCCGAGGTGATGATGTGCCGATTACCCCAATACTGCCAGGCAGCTCGGGTGCTACGGGATGAAATTCAGCCATCGTAAGGACCTTTGTTCAGTTTTAACATGTTTAGAAATAGCCATGAAGATATTACATATATTTTATAAAAAAATACAGAGTGAGGTCTTAGATCCCTCATACTACATTCAAAAAGTATTTCATTGGCTGCAAAGGTGCTGTAGAAATGCAAGTCTTCCTTTTTATTTATAAATTACAATGAACAATCTTAAAAGTAGTTACTTACTGTCCACCGATCAGCAGGAAAGAGCCTTGTTTCAAAGGTATAATGGAGAGAAAAGGACGTCTTGTTGCTCAGTGGTGGCATCTCAGAAGTTCCGAGTTTATGTCCCACCCAGGACTTGATGAAGGAGGAAGTGCGTTCATAAAGCGACCAAACTGGTTGGGTACCAAGTTGCAGGTCATTCCATCACAGACCAGTGGCTGGCAGTTAGAATGGGACAGATTCCTGGTCAGGCATGTGATTGGATTGGATGGATTGGATTTGTTTATTGTCACGTGTACCGAGGTACAGTGAAAAGTATTTTTCTGCAAGCAGCTCAACAGATCATTCAGTACATGGGAAGAAAAGGGAATTAAACAAAATTCAAGAAAATACATGAGAATACATAATAGGGCAACACAAGATATACAATGTAACTACATGAATTTTTTTTCTTATAAATTTAGCGTACCCAATTATTTTTTCAATTAAGGGGCAATTTAGCGTGGCCAATCCACCTACCCCGCACATCTTTGGGTTGTGGGGGCGAAACCCACGCAGACACGGGGAGAATGTGCAAACTCCTCACGGACAGTGACCCAGGGCCGGGATTCGAACCCGGGTCCTCAGCGCCGTAGGCAGCAATGCTAACCACTGTGCCACCGTGCCGCCCCAATGTAACTACATAAGCATTGGCATCGGTTGAAGCATACAGGGTGTAGTGTTAATGAGGTCAGTCAATAAGAGGGTAATTTAGGAGTCTGGTGACAGTGGGGAAGAAGCTGTTTTTGAGTGTGTTCGTGCGTCCTCTCAGACTTCTGAATCTCCTGCCCAATGGAAGATTTTTTTTTTTTTTTAATTTTAGAGTACCCAATTAATTTTTTCCAATTAAGGGGCAATTTAGTGTGTTCAATCCACCTACCTTGCACATCTTTGGGTTGTGGGGGCGAAACCCACGCAAACACGGGGAGAATGTGCAAACTCCACACAGACAGTGACCCAGAGCCGGGATCGAACCTGGGACCTCAGCGCCGTGAGACTGCAGTGCTAACCTACTGAGCCACCGTGCTGCCTTGCCCGATGGAAGATGTCGGAAGAGTGAGTAAGCCGGGTGGGAGGGATCCTTGATTATGCTGCCCACTTTCCCCCGGCAGGGGGAGGTGTAGATGGAATCCATGGATGGGAGGCAGGTTCGTGTGATGGACTGGGCGGTGTTGACGACTCTCTGAAGTTTCTTGCGGTCCTGGGCCGAGCAGTTGCCATACCAGGCTGTGATGCAGCCCGATGTGATGAAAAAAAATTGCCTCTACCATGCAATTGACAGCATGCATGTAAAACGGTATGTTGCCACGGCAACCCGGACTCCTCGGGGGAGGGGGGGAGGGGGGGGGGGGGGGCGGTTGACTCAGTTGGCTAGACGGCTGGTGTGAATCAGGCTGGTGTCACACAGCATGAGGTTCAATCCACATTCCGGCTGGAGTAGATTCGAGACCTGCCCCTTTGCCCTACCCATGGTTGAGGTTGAGGGGCTGTGGGTCAGACCCGTCTTCGGGCAGAGAACCCAAGAATAAGACGAAGGGTTCCACCCCAAGGTGCTTAGATGGAGTTGAGCTCCAGATCAGTCACGATCTGATTGGATGGCGGAACAGGCCGAGGGGCTGAATGGCTCCTCCTGTTGCTATGTCCCTCAACCTCTTGCAATCTCTGGGGCACAGAGACCTCTCTTCAACCCTCACAGCAGTCACTCAGAATATGTGACATGTACGACATGTTAGTTAGTCGAAGACAGTTGTAGGTCCAGAGGATATACATCATGGTGAATTTCCCAGATGTGTACTTTAATTTTGCTAATGCTACTGTCAGGAAAACACTGCGGCATTAGAATGGTGTCCAAATACCATTAACTTAGTGCTTTTGGCATTTAGCTACTATCAGGATTGTGTCAGTTTTAGTGAATGTAGCCAAAGATAATTGGGTGGAATTTTACCAAAATTTGTCAGCGTGTCAGGCTCTGAGTGTAATCTAACGTGTTTCTCTCCAGGAACACAGCTGAGTTTTCAGACCACGTTTTCTGGTATTCAGTGAACGGAGAGTCTGGGGACATGGTTTACGCCATCGCTCCGGCGAGGTGGGGCCGGCAAGGCCGGCTCACAGAGATGGCGGTGCCACCTTTAAAGGGCACCCCGATCGGCAGCGCAATTAAACTCCCCACAAGGAAGCATCGGGTAACCCCCTCCCCCTCTCCACAACCAGGCAATTACGTGAAGTGCACGTTCCCCATCCCCAAGCCACCCTACCACTACCGCACAAGTAACGGGGGCATCCCCCCCCACCGGCTGCACCACCACACAAGTAACCATGGGGGCAGCAGGGTAGCATGGTGGTTAGCATAAATGCTTCACAGCTCCAGGGTCCCAGGTTCGATTCCCGGCTGGGTCACTGTCTGTGTGGAGTCTGCACGTCCTCCCCGTGTGTGCGTGGGTTTCCTCCGGGTGCTCCGGTTTCCTCCCACAGTCCAAAGATGTGCGGGTTAGGTGGATTGGCCATGCTAAATTGCCCGTAGTGTCCTAATAAAAGTAAGGTTAAGGGGGGGGTTATTGGGTTACGGGTATAGGGTGGATACGTGGGTTTGAGTAGGGTGATCATGGCTCGGCACAACATTGAGGGCCGAAGGGCCTGTTCTGTGCTGTACTGTTCTATGTTCTATGTTCTATGTTCTATGTTAACCATGCAAGTATCAGGGGAGCGCAAAATCACCCCCAAAGCGTGAGCAAATCCACAACATCCCACATTACTTGGGGGCAGAATGTTAAAGGAGATTCTGTCATTTACTTCTGCGGCTCTTACAACTGAGTGGTTAAACGGTATCCTTACGGTGTTTAATCATTCTCCACAGGTGAGATGCAGTGGAGTACGGGTTGGATTTTCCACTTGGCGTGGCCATTTCACAATTTTTTATGTGACTTGTAAAACAACAAGTTTATTCAGACAAGTCTGTAAATATGAGAGAGTACTTCACATCTTCATCCAGAAGCTAAGCATTAACACTCTTTCTGGCTGCATTCTAATTGAAATCCAGCTGAGCTCCTAACTTCAGCACCGTGGTATTAAATGCTGCCCGATGTAATTTTCAGGAGCTGATTATGGTGTTTAATTGCCCTTGATTTTACACTAATGTGGTCTCAAAAAGATTTCATAGCGAGTTCACTCATTATAGAAAGGTTTGTTAGCAACAAAGCCATACTAAAAGGGAACAATGGTCAGCACTGTCGGAACTGAAGCCTGGGAATAGGCCAGTACCATCACTCAGTCCCCCATGGTCAACATCCTGGGGCTTAACATTGACCAGAAATTGAACTGGACCAACCATAGAGATACTGTGGCTACCAGAACACGCGTGAGGCTGGGAGTTCTGCAGCCGGCAACTCACCTCCTGACTGCCCAAAGCTTGCCCACCATCTACAAGATTGCAAGCAGCATGGCTCCCGCAAACTCAGACCACACGCAACCCGCGCAGACGGGAACTCAGCCCATCGGGGGTGGAGCATCGGGGGAGGGCCCCAAAGCTACACGCTGACACCGTCGCAATGGCGACGCGCACCTCGATGACGCCGATTTGGAGGGGACAGAGCATCCGAAAAACGGCGCCAACCTCAATTCGGTCGCAAACGGGAATTCTCCGGCCAATCGCCGAATATCCCGATTTTGGCATCGGGCAACGGAGAATCCCACCCATTAACTCAGCTTCTCTCAAAGCAGCATGGGTTACTGCAGTGGGTTAGCCCTGCTGCCTCACGGCGCCGAGGTCCCAGGTTCGATCCCGGCTCTGGGTCACTGTCAGTGTGGAGTTTGCACGTTCTCCCCGTGTCTGCGTGGGTTTCACCCCCACAACCCAAAGATGTGCAGGGTAGGTGGATTGGCCATGCTAAATTGCCCCTTAATTGGGAAAAAATGAATTGGGTACTCTAAATTTAAGAAAAAACTCTGCTTCTCTCTCTGCAGGTACTGTCTGACCTGCTGAGTATTTCCAGCATTTCCTGTTTAAATTTCAAAAGTTAGGTGCCCCGGAGTGACGAAAGGTGTCATCGAAATGTAAGTTCTCCCCTCGTTTCCTTTTGCAGTACGCCCACGTTCATTTTGACCCCAGCCGAGAATCTAGGCTTACGCATTTTCCTGTTTCTTTCTGTTTGGCAAGAACAAAGATTTGCACTGAATGAGCAACGACTCTGCCCTGCTGGATGGCGAGTGAGGAGAAGGGAGCTGGGGGGAGAGTTCCGCATCATCCCGTTACCAACATGACCTAATCGCTTACTCACCCCTGCATACATTAGAGATCTCTCGTTCTCACGTAATAGAATGAACAGGCAATGAACTGGGCTGGGCTTTGAATGGAAGTGTTGTAGACGTTGGCCGGAATCGACGGCCACCGGGATTCACTTTACCCTCTGGCAGCGCACCCTCACCCACGGGTCTCCGAGCAGCGTGGGGTGGCGTCAATGGGAAATCCCACTCACAAGCGCGGCAGTATAGAATCCCACCGCCAGCAGACAGCGCACCCCCGAGAGACACGGAGCTGGGGGAATGCTGTGCCCCGTCCGATATATTTAGTGGTCTTATATTTTGTTCCTGCTACTTTGGATCCCTGTGAAGCTCCCAAGCAAAGTTGGCAAATGCTGATGACAGCTCAGTGATGTGTATCACCTTCCAGGAAAGCATCGGAATTTCTATGTTTTTGCTACTGCTTGTGGCTCCTCTGGGAAGAAGGATTCAAGGAATTTTGTTCCGAGAGCTACAACTTCCTCCTGGATACCAGCTTAAAATTCTTAATATAGGCTCAGAACAAACCCTCCTTACAATAGGTCACCCACTGACAAAAATCAACACAACACAGAATGTCCTTCTCTAAACACACTGCGTGAAATAATTTCTCACTGCAATAACTACTTACATTTATGTAATGCCTCTGCAATATGAAATGCCCCAAGGCACGGCACAGGAATGTTATAAGACAGAATTTGCCACCAAGCCACATAGAGAGATATTACACCAGTTGACTCCAGTTTAGTCAGAGGGGTATGGAGAGTATTGAGTGCAATGGTTTCTGTGAGAAGGAAGGCTGAAATTGTCTCAGTGTTGCAAAAAGTATGTAGGTTCCTCAGGAATCTATTCATGCCCATGTCACGACCCCCTGGGCTAGTGTGTGGTCAATTCCAGCCCCACTTGAGTCGCCACACAGGTAAAATTAGATTTTATTTTAAATACCAGAGGTCCTGGGTTGAGCCCAATAAACTACAGTCACCAGGTTTGCAACTTTAATACAAGTAAACTTTTAATATGTACAGTATTGTAATTAAACAGATAGAAAAGATAACTGACTATCTGATACCCCTTTCCCAACACAAGAGAAAGAGATTGATTGATTGTTTGCACGT
Source organism: Scyliorhinus canicula (assembly GCF_902713615.1). NCBI lineage: Eukaryota > Metazoa > Chordata > Chondrichthyes > Carcharhiniformes > Scyliorhinidae > Scyliorhinus > Scyliorhinus canicula. The sequence goes on along the minus strand of NC_052155.1, from coordinate 185,428,634 downwards.
TTTCCCCGTGTCTGCGTGGGTTTCCTCCGGGTGCTCCGGTTTCCTCCCACAGTCCAAGGATGTGCAGGTTAGGTGGATTGGCCGTGCTATATTGCCCCTTAGTATCCCAAATTGGCCATGGTCAATGCATGGGGTTGCAGGCTGGGATGGGGGACCAGGCCTGGGAAGGGTGCACTCGATGGGCCGAATGGCCCCCTTCTGCACTGTAGGGATTCTACGTTATTCTGCTCCTACTCCACTCATGAAAATGCCCTCTGTCATTTCGGAAATGATTTTTACTCCTGCAATGAGGTCTATCCCACCATTTAAAAACAAAATACTTGCAGATGCTGGAGACCTGAAATAAAAACCGAGAACGCTGGAAAAACCCAGCAGGTCTGGCAGCATCTGTGGGGAGAGAAACAGAGTTAACATTTCCAGTCCAATGTGACTCTTCCGAACTGAAGAGAGGTTGGGTAAAAACCCCCACCTCATTTCTACCTCTCCTTTCGAGTAATACTGGACTCAAAATGTTAACTCTCTTTCTGTCTCCACATATGCTGCCCGACTTGCTGAATATCCTGTAATTTGTCTCGAGCTCCTTGATTATGCCCACCAGAGTCTTACTGTACTTGCTCAACTGATGTGAAATTTATTCCCTTCTTATACCTAAACAAAAACTCACCTCAGACTAGTTTGCTCCTGACAAACTTGTTTCTTGTAATGGTTACCATCGTATCCCTACAGTGCAGAAGGAGGCCATTTGGCCCATCGAGTGTTCACCCACCCTCTGAAGGAGCACCTTACCGAGGTCCACAATCCTGGCCCCACCAACCCTACATTTGAAACAAACTTTTGTAAAGGTTTAGGTGGAGGAAGCGGACAGAAAGACATTCCCAGAAAGCTGAGGGTGACCTTTCCTCAACAGTAAATGTTTATGCACGAGTTTTGGTACAGGGATGATGGTCGTCTTCTTGAAGCAGATAGGGACATCAGATTGTTGTAAAGAGAGGTTGAAGATGTCCGTGAATACCCCCGCCAGCTGATCCGCGCAAGTCCTGAGTGCTCGTCCGGGTACCCCATCCGGGCCAGTGGCTTTCCGTGGGTTGACCTTCGAGAAGGCTGCTCTGATGTCCTGCAGTATCATTAGGATGCACTGCAGCAACTCACCAAGGCTCCTTCAGCAGCTCCTTACAAACCCTCATGACCTTAACCCCATTGAACGACAAGGGCAGCAGACGCACGGGAACATCGCCACCTGCAAGTTCCCCTCCAAGCCACTCATCATCCTGACTTGGAAATATATCGCCCGTTCCTTCACAGCCGCTGGGTCAAAATCCTGGATCTCAGAGAGCAGCATGGTGGCGCAGTGGGTTAGCCCAGCTGCCTCACGGCGCTGAGGTCCCAGGTTCAATCCTGGCTCTGGGTCACTGTCCATGTGGAGTTTGCACATTCTCCCCGTGTTTGCGTGGGTTTCGCCCCCACAACCCAAAGATGTGCAAGATAGGTGGATCGGCCAGGCTAAATTGCCCCTTCATTGGAAAAAATGAATTGGGTACTCTAAATTTCTATATAAAAAAATAAAAATCCTGGACCTCTCCCTCTAACAGCACTGTGGATGTACCTGCAGCCTTTCCTGCAGGAAGCCTCGTTCACCTATCGTCCCTGTGTTCACTGACCTACATTAGCCCCCGAGCTCCCAGTCAAGCAATGCCTTGCTTTTAAAATTTGCATTCTTGTTTCCAAATCCCTGTAATCTCGGTAATCTCTGCCAGCATGACAACTCCTCCACCCCCCCCAAACCCCCCCCCCCCCCCCCCCCCCCCCCCCCCCCCCCCCCCCCCCGTCTCTTTATCTCACTTCCTACTCCAAGGCGTCCTCGAAAATCTACCTTTGGGCCAAGCTTCTTGTCATCCGACTGAATATCTTCTTGAGTGGTTTTGGTGCCGCATTTCAATGTTCTGGGAGGCTCCCCTTGGGGCAAAGGTTAAAGGCGCTATGTAAATGTACGGTGTTGCTGAAGCAACGCACAGTGTAACTCCAGGCAGACACTTTTGGTTTTTGCACACATACACCCCGACAGAGTCATTTCAAAGCAGTGATAGTTTTGAGCAAACGGTTTTACAATATCCGGCAGTTTTAACGTTTTCAGTGTTAGGAATTTAGAGAGATATATATCTTTTGCAGATGTACTCAAATCGAAGCGTCTGAAAGGTGCTGTACGCAGGATGAGCCATTTAATGCTGGTTGTTGTGTGCATTTCTACCACCACTGGTAAACAGATGGTGAATCGGTGTTCAGTGAATACAGTGTTGATATATCGTCAGTTATAAGTTAAAACAGCTGCATTTTTTGATGTGGTGGGCTGGATTAGTCCTGTCATAAAGTATTACTGCAGGTTGGCCCTGAGCAACACAGCAATATAACGAAGCTGCCCGGTTTCTACATTGTAGCATTGATACAGGGTGCCCAGTGACCCATCTACAAAGATTGAGAATCCTAATATATGGTATGCATTAACAGGAGACACGCTCTTTTCAACTTCATATACATACAAACTCAGTGGAAAATTGCCAGCAGTTTGACCTTTGTTTCGAACTTGTCAAAACATTAACCTTTTCATTTTGTTTATAAACCCCGTTGTGTGTCACTCTGCTCCTCTCAAACTATCTCTTTCCTTCTCATCTTTTCTCCCCTTAACTCTCTGTCTCATTAATCATTCCCGCTATTACTTGTAACTCTTTATCAGGCCACTCCTTTGATCTGTCTCGGCTGCCTTGGAGAGTTCCCATCGCTGAAGGATAGGGGGTGAGGGGAAGAGGCAGGATGTGCTGGGCCATCCTTTGTTCCCGCGCTAACGTGCAGGTGTAGGAGCCAGACAAAACTGTAACTTGCTATCGAGCGCTGTGGCTGTGGTTTCCGAAAAGCAGCTCGCTCAGATCCAAGCGTCAGCTTCATCCGCTTGATAGGCTGGCTGTCCTGTTAAATGTCATCTGACTTTGTCAGAGATTTCAGCTTTTGAATGAGTGGCTGAACTGGCAAGAGAGACATTGAATATTGCTGCAAAGAGAGGCACGTTGCTGAAGCTTTTTGGCTTGTCGCTCATTGGGACAAATGCAAGAACGCCAAATTTCAAACAAACGCAACAGTTTATACCTCAGGAGAAAAGGGTTCTAATTGGTTGGCGAGTCTAAATTTGTTAACATAAATTGTGATTGTTCGAAATTTGGTTTTCTTGTATTTGTCCTGATGAGTGCAGGGTGAAAAGCTTCAGCAGCATGTCTCTTTTCAGCAAACATTCAGGTTTTGGCAATTCGAAGAGCATGGGAACAGAGGATCTACTGAACAGAAAAGGCCTAAAGTCCACTTATCTACTTATCTACCTATCATAGATAACCAGATGACCAATAGAATTAATTACTAATTGTGAGAACCACTCTCTAGCAATTAGTCTTTAGAGATTGAAACAATGGGTGAGGAAAACCGACCAGGGACAAGAAACTTTGGGAGTTATTGGTTCAAAACCACCCATTTCTCACCTTCACATGAAGCTTGCTATATTTCATATCTCAGGATATTATGTCCCCATTTATTCATTTCCAAAAGAAAGCTACCTAATACAATTTGTATGAATTCATGCCTCCCAGTGTGATCTTCTTTGTTTGTTTGAATTAATATTATTAAGGTTATAGTGTTGCTACAAAGAACTGGCAGACTTTGGACTAAATCAAAGTCAATTAATTTGCACTACGCCGTGAACTGTGAATTCTTCAGTATGCCGAAAAAGCTCAGTATTAGATTAAATAAATAGAATACACAGAACTACTGAAAAACACGACTGTCACTAACCTCTCTATTAACTCACGCCAAGAACATGGCAACCACCGTGTGGCAACGTGAGATGTGCTCTTACTCCATCTAGTGGCTGGATGCTAATTACACATTATTCGACATGAGCTTTCATATACAAAGATGATAAACTGCATATACAAGGATGGTATACTAGCTGTCATTACACCCAGCAGACATTTCCATGGTTTGTAGGATGGAGCCTTTGCAAAAAGACAATGCTGTAGCATCTGGAACCTTCCTTCACTGGGCCTCACATTTGCTGCTAGGAAATTGGGAGTTTGAACATTGACACAGTGAATGCCCTGGCACTAGATCCTAATCTTGCAAACATTAGTTGCTGGAATTTTGCCATCAGCAATAAAGGGATAGAGCTCGCTCTTCACTATGCTGACTGCTACCCACAGGGTGTTCTTTCCCAGGCCAGCACAGGTTTCCTCCGGGTGCTCCGGTTTCCTCCCACAGTCCAAAGTTGTGCAGATTCGGTGGATTGGCCGTGATAAAATGCCCATAGTGAGGCAGCAGGGTGGCACAGTGGTTAGCACTGCTGCCTCACGGCGCCGAGGTCCCAGGTTCGATCCCGGCTCTGGATCACTGTCCGTATGGAGTTTGCACATTCTCCCCGTGTCTGCGTGGGTTTCGCCCCCACCACCCAAAGGTGTGCAGGGTAGGTCAATTGGCCACGTTAAATTGTCCTTAATTGGAAAAAATGAATTGGATACTCTAAAAAAAAATTTTAAATTGCCCTTAGTATGCAAAAAGGTTGGGTGGGGTTGCTGGGTTATGGGAATAGAGTGGAGGGCTGGGGTCGGGTGGTTTTTCCAAGGGCCGCTGCAGACCCGACGGGCCGAGTGGCCTCCTTTTACACTGTAAATTCTATGACGATTCTATGAATTCTAGGGGCAGCAGGGTAGCATGGTGGTTAGCATAAATGCTTCACAGCTCCAGGGTCCCAGGTTCGATTCCCGGCTGGGTCACTGTCTGTGTGGAGTCTGCACGTCCTCCCCCTGTGTGCGTGGGTTTCCTCCGGGTGCTCCGGTTTCCTCCCACAGTCCAAAGATGTGCAGGTTAGGTGGATTGGCCATGCTAAATTGCCCGTAGTGTCCTAATAAAAAGTAAGGTTAAGGGGGGGTTGTTGGGTTACGGGTATAGGGTGGATACGTGGGTTTGAGTAGGGTGATCATGGCTCGGCACAACATTGAGGGCCGAAGGGCCTGTTCTGTGCTGTACTGTTCTATGTTCTATGTTCTATGATTCATTCACGGGAGGTAGGTATTGCGAGGAAGGCCGTCATTTATCGCCTATCCCTCATTGTCCTTGAGAGGGTGGTGGCGACCAGCCACCATCTCGAACCACTATTCGTGGCTTTTGATACTAAAAGCTTACTAAGCTATTTCAGAAAGTAGTTGAGAGTCAACCACATTGCTGTAAATCTGGGTCTTGGATTCACACATGGGCCACAGCAGATATGGACGGCAGATATATCCACAGAAACCATTCCTGGTGCTGGCTACTCCAGATTTATTTAATTAACTGAATTCTCCAGCTATTGGGGCAGGATTTGATCTCATATCTCCAGATGACGGGGCCAAGGCCCTGGATTATTAGTTCAGAAACATCGCTCCTACATGACCGTCCAATGCTGAATTTTAGAGCTTTTGAGTGGCAAATTGCTCTTATTAGGCATTTGATGCACTGCCGCATCCTCTCTATTGGACGTCTATGACAGGTATGAGCTGCGGGATCAGATTCAAATCAGATTGAAGAATCCTCACTGACAGAGGGGGAGTCTGAGCGAGGAAGGAGAAACTAATATTATAAATTGGACTTAAATCCGGGACAAAAAGAAAATAAAGTGAGAGAAAGACAAGGAGGAGAAAGGGACGGAAAGAAAAAGTTTTAAAACAGCATTTTCAGGGCAGCACGGTGGCCTAGTGGTTAGCACAACTGCCTCACGGCGCTGAGGTCCCAGGTTCGATCCCGGCTCTGGGTCACTATCCGTGTGGAGTTTGCACATTCTCCCCGTGTCTGTGTGGGTTTCGCCCCCACAACCCAAAAATGTGCAGAGTAGGTGGATTGGCCACGCTAAATTGCCCCTTAATTGGAAAAAATAATTGGCTAATCTAAATTTTTTTTAAAAAAAAAAAGAAAAAAAAACAGCATTTTCATAGGATTATAGAATCCCTACAGTGCATAAGGAGGCCATTCAGCCCATTGAGTCTGCACAAACTCTCCGAAAGAGCACCCTACCGATGCCCACTCCCCTGCCCTATCCATGTAACCCCACCTCACCGGCACATCATCTTTTAAATTATCCAACAATAATACAATTGGTTTAACACAGTGGGCTAAATAGCTGGCTTATTATGCAGAAACAAGGCCAGCAGTGCGGGTTCAATTCCCGTACCGGCCTCCCCGAACAGGCGCCGGAATGTGGCGACTGGGGGCTTTTCTTTTCTTAAAATAAATTTAGAGTACCCAATTCATTTTTCCAATTAAGGGGCAATTTAGCGTGCCCAATCCACCTAACCCGCACATCTTTGGGTTGTGGGGGTGAAACCCACACAAACACGGGAAGAATGTGGCGCCGTGAGGCAGCAGGGCTAACCCACTGCGCCACCGTACTGCCCTGACTAGTGGCTTTTCACAGTAACTTCATTGAAGCCTACTTGTGACAATAGCGATTATTATTATTATTCAAATTCTGAAGAATAGAAACTCCACGTTTGTAAAAGTAAATTTCATGGCCAGAGGGCTTATTTCAATAATCTTTACCGTCACAAGTAGGCTGACATTAACACTGCAATGAAGTTACTGTGAAAAGCCCCTAGTTGCCACATTCCGGCACCTGTTTGGGTACACAGAGGGAGAATTCAGATTGTCCAATTCGCCTAACAAGCACGTCTTTCGGAACTTGTGGGAGGAAACCGGAGCACCCGGAGGATCCCATGCAGACACGGGGAGAACGTGCAGAATGTGGTAGACCGTATTATATGTATTACGGTACCTGTGTTGGAGGTACTACTGTATTAGAGATCCGTGGGTGAATCCCTGTCTGCTGGCTCCGCCCAGTGCACGGTATAAAGAGGTGTTCATCCCCGGCTGCAGCCATTTTCTGTTACGAGCCGCTGGGGAACACATCTTGTCTAATAAAGCCTTCGATTATTCTCTAATCCCGCTTTCGCATTAATTGATCGTGCGTCACAGACTCCGCACAGACAGTGACCCAAGCCGGGATTCGAACCTGGGACCCTGGCACTGTGAAGCAACGGTGCTAACCACTGTGCTACCGTGCCGCCCATTGCAGTTAGTAAGACTGATCGTACCATTAAAAATGTACTTACACCAGAATTCACTGGTCCAACTTTTCTTTCCATGGTTAGTGAGTCATTAAAGTCCATGGGAGGCACGGTGGCGCAGTGGTTAGCACTGCTGCCTCACGGCGCCGAGGACCCGGGTTCGAACCCGGCCCCGGATCACTGTCTGTGTAGCGTTTGCACATTCCCCCCGTGTCCGCGTGGGTCTCACCCCCACAACCCAAAGTTGTGCAGACCAGGTGGATTGGCCACGCTAAATTGCTCCTTAATTGGAAAAAAAATTATTGGATACTCTAAACTTTTTTTAAAGTACAGAAAATTAATGACCTTACATGAATGTCGAGTCTCTCAGTGAGGTACCATTGAGGAGCAGGGCAAACGAAACAGCAGCTTCTTATGTCCACATCAGACTGCACATCCGCAAATTCGGTGTGTCTGTGTCTGATTGGCCTCCCCCAGTGAATGATGATAGGCTCATGTCATTCTCAAATCAGGTCCTGTGTTCGACAATGCCACGGCCACTTTAATGAAAATGAAAATCGCTTATTGTCACAAGTAGGCTTCAATGCAGTTACTGTGAAAAGCCCCTAGTCGCCACATTCCGGCGCCTGTTCGGGGAGACTGGTAGAGGAACGGAAGAAAAAATGTTGGAAACTGGAAGTGAAAATAGGGGCTCTCGAGATAATAATTTTTATTAGTATCACAAGTAGGCTTACATTAACACCGCAATGAAGTCACTGTGAAAATCCTCCAGTCGCCACATTCCGGCGCCTGTTCGGGTACACCGAGGGAGAATTCAGAATGTCCAATTCACCTAACAGCACGGCTTTTGGGACTCGTGGAAGGAAACCGGAGCACCCGGAGGAAACCCACGCAGACATGGGGGGAACGTGCAGACTGCGCACGGATATACAATTATTATTGTATTCTATATTTTTAGTACACCACCGGGGGAACTGACACAACACAAACTTTCAATGAATGGGTCACAAAATTAAATTGTCTGATGTAAGAATTAGCTTAGTCGTATCCCTGCTGTCAAAACATTTACAAGAATTTAACACTGTTCTACTCCTTCCATGAAGAGAAGGGAATCGCATTTGTTATTTGCAACCTCATGGCTGAACAGCAATAACCAGTAACATCGAAACATAGAAAATAGAAGCAGGAGGAGTCCATTCGGCCCTTCGAGCCTGCTCCGCCATTCATTGTGATCATGGCTGATCATCAAGTTCAATACCCTGATCCTGCCTTCCCCCATATCCCTCGATCCCTTTAGCCCCAAGAGCTGTATCGAATTCCTTCCTTAAAAATTACCCAGCGTCTTGGCCTCAACTCCTTTCTGTGGTGGCGACTTCCACAGATTCACCCCTCTCTGGGTGAAGAAAGTTCTCCTCACTTCAGTCCTAAAATGTTGACCCCTTAACCTCAAACTATGACCCCTAGTTCTGGACTCCCCCCCCCCCCACCACCACCACCACCACCACCATCGGGAACATTCTTTCAGAATCCACCCTGTCTCATCCTGTTATAATTTTGTAAGTTTCTGTGAGATCCCCTCTCACTCTTCTAAACTCCGATGAACACGATCCTAACCGACTTAGTCTCTCCTCATATGAGGTATTGATATCTGAGATAAATAGAACATTGGTATGCTTGTGGTGGGCTGAGTTGGTTAGGTGGCCAGTGTGTGATTCCAATTAACACCAGCAGCGTGGCTTCGGTTCCTGGATTCCTGCCTGCCCCCACACCACCACCTCCCCTACCCCTGAGAGAGTGGAAGGCAATAGCAAACGCCCACTGAGGAAAAACCGCCAATAAAAATAGCTCAGGATAAAACATCAGCAGAGAACCAACCAAGGACCTGTCCTCAGGCAACACACACATGAGTAAGAATGTTCAGGAGTGCAAACGTTTGGTTGATCTTTCTTCCCCCACCGAATGTGGGAACAGTGCACTGAGGCACTTAGAGTGCACTTGATACGATCAAGGCATTGAGAACATATTAAGGACGGAAACTGGTATTCCTCTGCTCTGAATGGCTCAGGGCTACACCTTGTGCTGTTTACACACTAAAGCCACCAGGGACCTTCCACAAGAAACCGTGCAGTTTGAATTGGGATAGAACTGAGCCAACCCCATGCTTGTTGCATCCCATGACTATGAGTTTCAGCTGAACATCTGCACTGGCAGCTCTGATCGTTTGATACTGAGTGATGGGGGAAGTACACTGCGAGATTAGGACAACCTCTCTCACGTCTCATGAAAGGACTTAAAGCAAAACAGTCTTGTGTCAATGGGGAGAGCACAAAACTGAAAAGGCACATTGATGGCAAACATGTGTCCAGCTGAGCCCCGGCGAGCAACACACGGTGCCTGACAGAGATTAGCTTCAAAGAAACTATAATTCAGACCACATCTCCCCAAAGAACATTGTTGATTGTTTAAATCAGATCTGAAATGGTTGTAACTCCTCAGTACATGAACTGAATTCCAGTCTCTGGGGCAGAAACTACCCATGATCAAGCATTAAAAACAAGGATGTCTCTGAGACTGCGTTGAGTTAGGGGGGGGGGGGGGGCTGTTGAGGTTCCGGATGAAGGAGTCAGGCACCACCTAGAGAAGGTTTCAAGGGGCTTTTCCCACCAGACTCCTCCCTTTCTCTCCGGATGCCGTTGTCTCCTGCTGCGATGCGTGTGCACAAGTATCATCCACATGAAGCCAACTCCGTTGGTCAGCAAGCAGGAACAGAATCAGTTACCATCAGAAGGTCATTTAACCGGAGGCTCACTACAACCATTGTCAACTGACATTCCGACACAGACAGGGAAGTGGTGGGGTTAGGTTTGGGGGTGTTGCGTGGGGGGTGGGGTGGGGGGGGGGGTGTTGAGGTGGCTGTGATGGTGGTGGGGGGGGGGCACAGTAAGGAAGCAGGCATCACTGTTCAGCAAACAGGATTAGGAATATTTCTCCCTTCCCTGGCCCAAAGTGCTCAGATCCCAAGGCACACAACAGAAGGAGATACCAAGGACGGTGTCGAGAGTGGTGGGATCCAGGGTCAAGCCAGGCTGGGGACTCGCAATTTTCGGAGTTGCGGTGGAGCCGGGAGTGCAGGAGGCGAAAGAGGCCGGAGTTTTGGCCTTTGCGTCCCTAGTAGCCCGGCGGAGGATCTTGCTGCAATGGAAAGATGCGAGACCCCCAAGCGTGGAGACCTGGGTCAATGACATGGTGGGATTCATTAAGCTGGAGAAGGTCAAATTCGCCTTAAAAACTAAATTTATTTAGTTGTTCATCGGGTTTGGGGGCGGGGGGGTGGGGGGGGGGGGGGCGTTATATGCGTTGTTACGGATCCGGGGGGTGTTTATCATTGTTATTATTATTGTTTTGTTGTTATGCATTTTCCAAAAATTTCAATAAAAATTATTTTTAAAAAAAAGAAAGAGATACCAAGCAATATGGAGAGACCAGCAAAGTGACTGATTGAAGAGATGTTGAGGAGCAGTTGGAGAAACAAAAGGAACCAGAGCAAAAGAAACACACGTCCAGCTGACTTGCCAACCAATCAGCACCCGGCCCTCCTGCCCGTAGTGTCAATGATTGTGATCATTTGAAATTTGGTGTTGCCCTGATGAGTGCAAAACAAAAAGCTTCAGCAACGCGGCTTTCTTTACCACAATATTCAAGTTCCGTACGCGCAAGCAACGCTTTTCAAATAATTACTGCCGATATTACAATCAGAATGACTGAGGTCAACAGATTTTTTTTTGGACGAGGTTGTCAAGAGGTCTGGAAGGTAAATGGAGTTGAGGTCTACATCATCCAATTAAGAATATAAAAACATAATAGATAGGAGCAGGCAAAGACCAATCGGCCCATCAAGCCTGTTCTGTCATTCAATATGATCATGGCTGATCTGCCTCAATTCCACTTTCCTGCCCACTCCTCATATCCCTCGATTCACCGAGGAGATCAACAAGCCGTCTATTCCTGCCGTAGGTGTGTTCATCGATGGGGCATCCACGAAAGAATTCCAAAGTAATGTCTCCTCATCTCAGCCCTGACCGATCGGCCAATAATCCTGAGACTCTGCCACCTCTACCGCCCGTCTTTTAGATTCCTTGACCGGTGGAAACAATCTCTCAGCGACCATCATGTGAAAGCCCCTTCAAAGTCTTGAATGGCAGGATTGACTCGAAAAAGTGGGAAAAAAAGTGAGAAAGAAAATAAAACCCGCAGAGGAAAAGAGTCAGTCTTGTTGGAAATTATTCAAATATCAAAATTTTAGCAAATTCAAAAACACGCAACAGGAAAGGCAATAGTAAAGAACAACAGTTACAATTAACCCTAATAATAGTTCCCCAGACAGCATGTTTAAGTAACCATGTTTAAATTTCTAAATCTATCTACTTTCCTAAACTCCGGGAATACACATGCCCCAAAACAACATCCCATAGGTTTTAGCACTGTGAGCCAAATCCAACAAATAATTACCACGCAGGACCTCTTGCTTTCTTTTGGGGCTGAATGGCCTCATATTGCTATATGCCTCAGAGATCGTAGTGGCATAGCCAGCGACCAACGTGTTGGTCCCATCGCGTTAACACTGTAAAAACAGAAAATGCTGGAAAATCTCAGCAGGTCTGACAGCGTCTGCGGGGAGAATTTGCAATTAGCTTGTGCTGAACGAATAAGTTGAGTTTAGAATCTCCTTTCAGGAAGGGGGGAATGAGTGCTGAACCTGACTTGTCAGCTTAATGCATAGAAATAAAACAGTTTACTGTATGTAAGTGACAGTATCATTTATTATTTTTCATTCATTTTTGTATTAAAAAGCTTATGCAGTCTTCGGGGAAAGCAAATGGGTTATCGGGCAATGGGACAATTATAATAATGAGCTGATATACAGAGAACAGATGTACTCACACAAATTATATTGTCTGCACATCTGAGTTAATTAAAATCTAGTGGAGCTAAGGAGAGGCAGCAATTTCCAGTTCAAGTATAGATACTCATTGTATGTAGTCTGGGTGTTCATCCGGAGTGAAATATGAAAGTATATCAGGTTACCGAGAGCTGGGTGGAAAGACAGTGCTCTCAGTTTTCCATTAGTATATCTTCCTGATTAGCATTTCTACTTAACTCTTTTTAACAGGGAACAATTGGGAGAGTGAGCGGCCCGACTGCATTCTCCGATTCCCCAGGAAACGCCGGGAGGGTTTACAAACCTCCGCAAGTTACTGATCACTGCTGTTTCATCTCAAACATTCTGACGAGCCGGTTTGGCCGTGATCACTGACCACTCCCAGAACCACCTTCTTCTTTCTGTTTTTCCTCTTGTCATGAACCCCGCTGATGTTCGATGCGACGGCATTCCCAAATCCCAGGAGGGGAACTTGGAACGCTGGTTCTTACCTACTTATTTTTGCGATTTGGGGAAAAAGAAGCGAGAAAGAAAATAAAACCCGCAGAGGAAAAGAGTCAGTCTTGTTGGAAATTATTCAAATATCAAAATTTTAGCAAATTCGAAAACACGCAACAGGAATGGCAATAGTAAAGAACAACATTTACAATTAACCCTAATTGTAATAGTGGTTCCCCAGACAGCATGTTTAAATTACCATGTAATAATATAATAATAAATCTATCTACTTTCCGAAACTCCGGGAATACACATGCCCCAAAACAACATCCCATAGGTTTTAGCACTATGAACCAAATCCAACAAATACTCTTGGGGACCTTTCTTCTAAATCTAGAGTAGAACCTATGGGGCCCGACAAAGTCAGAGACTTTGCAACTGCCCATTGCTATGGTCTCGGTCTCCAGACTGCTAGTCTGCACTTTGCCGAACAAAGTACCTGTTTCAACCTGTTACCGAGGTTAATTTACATCTCACAAGTCCTCAGTACAGCTAAATTCCTAGTGGTCTCATTTCCATCCCCTTCCTTACTTTTCATTTCAGTCTAACTTCCTGACACCACGTTACATGGGGTCACCACAACTACCTTGATGTCAACCATCTTTTTTTTTAGATTTAGTGGCAGTCAGATACCCTTTCCTAATCTTTCCCATTTATCTGAGGCTGGGAAGAGGAGCCGACTGAGCTGGTGTCTCTCCCAATTCGTCCGCTCTCACATAGGAATTTACAGCTTGACAAACACCAGCAGCTGCAGCGGGGTTTGACCCCAGAGATTTCAGCTCAGAGGCAGGGATGCGAGCCGCTGTGCCACAAGACTGACAACTGCCAGACGGGTAGATGGAAACCAGGGGCAAATGTCCTATCGCGCTGGATGTTATGAGAGGGGAGGAAAGGGGAGAAGTGGGGAACAGGACAAGGCAGCACGTGTCCATCTCAAAAATACTGTGACAATCACGGCTTTAACCTTCCTGGATTGCTAATTGCCAATTTATCCAAAATGGGACCCATCAATATCGAGGCTGGGTCAGAACTAGAGGTGTTCCTGGTCGTTGTTCATATAGAGAGCGAGACATGCTGAGCAACTGGATCCTCGACTTCCTGACCCATAGACCGCAATCAGAAAGGATAACCAACAACACCTCCTCCACGATAGCCCTCAATACCGGGGCCCCGCCAGGTTGCGTACTTACCCTCCTACTAATCTTCTCATTCACACATGACTGTGTGGCAAAATTTGGCTCCACCTCCAGCTACAAGTTTGCTGGTGACACGGCCGTAGTAGTGTCGGATCTCGAATAACGATGAGTCAGAATACAGGAGGGACACAGTGTGGAGACAGTGATTGCCAATCCTCCTCTGCCAGTGCACACAGTGTGGAGACAGTGATTGCCAATCCCCCTGTGCCAGTGGACAGTGTGGAGACAGTGATTGCCAATCCTCCTGTGCCAGTGCACACAGTGTGGAGACAGTGATTGCCAATCCTCCTGTGCCAGTGCACACAGTGTGGAGACAGTGATTGTCAATCCTCCTGTGCCAGTGCACACAGTGTGGAGACAGTGATTGCCAATCCTCCTGTGCCAGTGCACACAGTGTGGAGACAGTGATTGTCAATCCTCCTGTGCCAGTGCACAGTGTGGAGACAGTGATTGCCAATCCGCCAGTGGACACAGTGTGGAGACAGTGATTGCCAATCCTCCTGTGCCAGTGCACAGTGTGGAGACAGGGATTGCCAATCCTCCTGTGCCAGTGCACACAGTGTGGAGACAGTGATTGCCAATCCTCCTCTGCCAGTGCACAGTGTGGAGACAGTGATTGCCAATCCGCCAGTGCACACAGTGCAGAGACAGTGACTGCCAATCCTCCTGTGCCAGTGCACAGTGTGGAGATAGGGACTGCCAATCCTCCTCTGCCAGTGCACAGTGTGGAGACACCAACCACTCTCTGGTCTGGGTGAAAAACATTTTCCTCGCATCACTTCCACTCCAATTGCCAATGATTATGACTCTGTGCCTGTAGTTGGTGATGTTGAGAGGGAACAGTGTCTCACTGTTTACCCTCTCCAAACCCCACAGGATCTGGAATACCTCAATCGATGGCTGGATTCACTGCCGTTCACTGACAGTAACGGAGTTCCCGATGCAGCGGAGAATCCAGCGTCGGGAAGAAAAACGGGATCAGCAGCAGGTGCCGATTTGTTGCGATGCTCTGAACCCTCGCTGGGAGTGACATCGAGGCTCTCATCCAAATCTCCCACCCATCGCAGTGGGACCAGAGAATTCCGCTGCTATATGCGGACGGAGAATCCTGTCCCAATTCTCCTCTCAGCCTTCTTCCCCCCACCCCCATCCCTCCCCGCCCCCCACCCAAGGGAAACAGCCCCAACCTCTCCAATCTATCCTCATAGCTCCAGCTCTTTATCCGGGGAATCTTTCTTGTGAATCTCCTCTGTACTTTCTCCAATGCCATCACCTCCTTCCTGGCACCAGAACTGGAGACAGCTGACGGGCAAACTCCTTTGAGTCAGTCCATGGGTCAACTTCCACGTAGCCAGTGCTTCCCAAATCCTTTCCCACTGTGAGGCCGTTTTGAGGCTTGAAAATTGCTGTGACGGCCGTCATTGGGGACTGTGAAACAGGAGGGGAGGGGGGGGGAAGCAGGGAATGGCCAATCCTCTGTGAGAACAGGGGTGGGGGTGCAGTGGGGGGGGGGGGGATTTAACAATGAGCGATTTTGAAAAACCCACCTTATCTGTGTTTCTATTGGAGCAGGAATCAGACCTCAAAAATTGATCATTTAGGCCACACCCACCATTCTTTAAAAAAGTGATGACTTAAAGGGGTCTCGTGGTTGTCAACGTTCAGCCAGAGAGTCAGAGCTCCGCGGCTACCATTACTGTCCCAGAGCTCGCAATCCCAGAATCCCGTCTCGCCGACCCCCAGTTTGGGAAGGCCTGCTCTACGCCATCAGAATGGACACAAAAGACCTTCGCTTGCCACCTCAACCTAAATCCAACACCTTCTACAATGCAGCAGCCTCAGAGTTAGCACGTGCAAATAATGTCGCGCCTGGCAGCAAGGTAGAAGAAACAATGCCCGCATTAAAGATGGCTAAAGTCAAGGTCAGTTAAACCGACACTGTTACACTTTGAAGGTTGACATAAGACCAGAAGATGCAGGAGCAGAAGCCCCTGAGAATCCGATATGTCTCATTGAGTCCGCCTCTCATTCGCCTAAACTCCTATGAGTACAGTCCCAACCCACTCAACATCTCCTCATAAGAATATCCATAAGATGCTTCAGAGGATTGTTATCGAACAGAATTTGGCACCAAATCGCACGAGGTGTAAATCATCGCAGAAAGATCCATAAATGGAGAGCTAGCAACATGTAGTCGAACTGATGGAATTGTGTACCGTTTATTTAAACCTTTGTAACAATCTCAAATTGTTCTGAGACCCGCTCATTTTCTCAAAGAGAAGCAAAATGTGGATGACCTTCTCTAGCAAATAACAGATGGTTCTGGGCGAACATCTACATGTGACGTTCCTCGGTGATTTGATGACTACCCTTAAACGACGCATGACTAGATACAGATCTGTGATATACCGATGGCCATCTGTTAGTTTACATGTGAAATTAAAGCAGTTATCAATCAAATATAATTTTTCAAAGCTGGTTCCCTGGATGTAATCATGTTACGTATTTTGAGAGTATCGCAAGGCTAAACAGATCCCACATGAATGACGATACTCACACTGAACTCTATCTAACCTGCGTCTGTTCAATTTTGTGTTGCAGAGCTATGGGTGGGAGAAGGAAAGTCGATGGAAAGGGAGAAAGGTTGCTACAAACACAGGTCATTTTCCTTGTGCTTTCCCATGATCTTCCTCATAAAGCATTGCAAAATTAATCCTCCTCGCCTTATCAGGCAAGGCGGAGATGATTGTGTTCACGTACTGACTCTAATACAGTATTGGCTCACCTCACATTGAGTTGCCTGTGGGCTAATGTTTTATATTAAAAAAAACATCATAAGGCCAATCATTCTCCTGAACATGCCCGGGGGGGTAATTAGTACAGAACGCATCAGCAGTGCGGGAAACAATCGTCAGTGTCCAAACCTCCCCTGGAGTCACAATACCATATGGTTGGCACTCTTGGTGACAAGCGTTTGGGTACAGGGCCAGGCACAAGAAGATGTCTGGGCATTGCCTGAGTTTTCGCCCCCCCCCCCCCCCCCCCCCCCCAACATCCTTTAAAGGGGTTTGCACAGGTAAAAACCAAATAGAGATGCTGGAAGGACCGGTTTTCTGGAGTTTTATCTGGGCGCCCACTGATGAGGAACAGTAAGTTTCCAGAATGTTTTGTTGCCCCGCGTGTGAGTCAGACCTCTGTGGCACGCATGACCATTTATTGACGTACGTTACGGTGAAGTTAGATCATATGAGTGAGAGTTTGGAACTGTTATGCGCTGCTGAGAAAGTAAATCCAGGATTTTGACCCAGGGATACATTTCCAAGTCAGGATGGTGAGTGGCTTGGAGGGACACTTGCAGGTGACGGTGTTCCCATGAGTCTACTGCCCTTGTCCTTCTAGATGGTAGAGGTTGAGGTTCGGTGGGTGCTGCTGAAGGGGTCCTAATAAAGATCAGCTTGTAGATGCTACACACGGTGGCACAGTGCTTAGCACTGCTGTCTCAGAGCACAAGGGACCTGGGTTCAGTTCCAGAGATGGTGGCATAGTGGTATTGTCACTGGGCTAGTGATCCAGACATTTAGGGTAATGTTCTGAGGTCCCAAGTTCGAATCGCACCAGGGCAGATTAGAATTCAATAAAAATCTGGACTAAAAAGTCTGATGATGACTATGAAACCATTGCCAATTGTCGTAGAACCCCACCTGGCTCACTAATGTTTTTCAGGGAAGGAAGGAAATCTGCCATCCTTACCCGGTCTGGCCTACATGTGACTCCAGACACACACACAGTGATGGGGTTGACTCTTAACTGCCCCCTGAAGTGGCCGAGCAAATCACTCAGTTCAAGGGTGAGTAGGGACGGGCAACAAATGCGGGGCCAGCCAGCGACGCCCACATCCCAAGAACAAATAAAAAAGACTAACCGCCACTATGAGTCAATGGCGGAGGGAGTGAATGTTGAAGGTGATGGATGGAGTGCCCATCAATTGGGCTGCTTTGTCCTGGATGGTGTTGAGCATCTTCAGTGTTGTTGGGGGCCACACTAATCCAAACAAGTGGAGAGAGAACTCACTGCATTTCTAAAGCATCTTTCTCACCTTGGAATGTCCCAAAGTGCTTTACAAAAAATTCAGTAGATTTGAAGTGTAGATGCAAGAAACGTAGCAGCCAATTTGTACACAGCAAGATCCCAGTTATAGACAGATAATGTACACTCTAATAAAAAAATCAATTTAGGAGTAATTCTCATCGAATGCCTACGGTACAGAATGAGGCCATTCGACCCATTGAGTCTGTACCACCCTCTGAAAGAACATTTCACCCAAGCTCGCTCCCCTGCCCGATCCCAATAACCCGTCTACCTGACTTACACACCTTTGGACACTAAGGGGCAATTTAACATAGCCAATCCACCTCACCTACATATCTTTGTAAGAAGTCTTACAACACCAGGTTAAAGTCCAATAGGTTTGTTTCGAATCACTAGCTTTCGGAGCACTGCTCCGAATTCACCTGAGGAAGGAGCAGTGCTCCGAAAGCTAGTGGTTTGAAATAAACCTGTTGGACTTTAACCTGGTGTTGTAAGACTTCTTACTGTGCTCACCACGGTCCAACGCCAGCATCTCCACATCATCCACATCTTTGGACTGTGGGAGGAAACCGGAGCACCCGGAGGAAACCCACGTAGACACGGGAAGAACGTGCAGACTCCACACAGTCACTCAAGGCCAGAATTGAACCCGGATCTCTAACGCTGTGAGGCAGCAGTGCTAACCACTCTGTCACCATCCCAGCCCCTCAGGTATTTAACCATTTATATTTTAAAAGTTTCAATTTAAATCAAATTTGGAAGCAAAGTAAGTTGAAATGCTTCTTTATTTTTCATTTAAAGATCCGGGTATTTAAAAGACTTGAACCTGTTAGGAAATAGTTTTAAGCAAGTTAGATTTGTGTTGACGCATGTTGGGCATAACCTATAGCTTTAAGTTTTCATCTTTAAAGTTGCCTGTTAGTCTGTGGGCATTCAGGTGCCTGCATTGAAATTTGTTTTTTACGACCCGAAAGCAGGCAGTGGGTATTTGAAAAACAGGGCTGTTGCCACGCAACCAGGGGCCCACACAGAAAATCAGAAGCAGTTAGTTCAATTGAGAGAAGGGCAGTGCAGTTGGAAGCACAGCTCCACAGACTCTGCCAGTACAGCCAGGACAATATACAGGGACAGAAAGCAAGTCCCAGAAACCAGGGAGAGGGACAGAAACAAGTTTCAAGAAGAGCTTCCAGTCAAAGGAACAAAGAACAGGAAACTGAAAAAGGTTTTTATTTCGGAAAGTTGAGCGTGAGGAGCAGAGAGTCTCCCAGTTAATGACAGAGCTGCAAGGTGCAGATCTGGGGACGTTGACTAGGGAGAAACCAAGGACCCAGGATGACCAGAAGGTTGGTGACACCTTACTGCGGGCCTGTGAAGCCGCAGTGTTCTGTTGGTATGGCCGCATATCTGAGAGAGTGTGTGAGAGGCGGAGCTTGAGTGCGCATGGCGATACAGGGCAGAGGAATACTGGAAGGAGAGTTTGAAACCCTGGAGGTGGATCTTTGGTGAAGACATCCAAGTGTCGTTTGGGAGATTATTCCAAAGTGTGTTCTTTGGGAGCGGAGATTGGAAATCCTCCTGTGGAACACAGAGTTCCAGTGAAGCCAGTTGGTTCACAGTGTGACAGGGATCTGGGAGGGTTTGATGAGAAATCTGTTTTG
Organism: Scyliorhinus canicula; assembly: GCF_902713615.1. Lineage (NCBI taxonomy): Eukaryota > Metazoa > Chordata > Chondrichthyes > Carcharhiniformes > Scyliorhinidae > Scyliorhinus > Scyliorhinus canicula. The sequence continues at coordinate 185,409,127 of NC_052155.1, read as the reverse complement.
GGTTTTATCTGTCACTTAGTTTCAGAGTGTGGGATGCCTCATTACATTTCACCTATTGGTTTACATGGACTGTGTATTATCATAGAATCATAGAATTTACAGTGCAGAAGGAGGCCATTCGGCCCATCGAGTCTGCACCGGCTCTTGGAAAGAGCACCCTACCCAAGGTCAACACCTCCACCTTATCCCCATAACCCAGTAACCCCACCCAAGACTAAGGGCAATTTTGGACACTAAGGGCAATTTATCATGGCCAATCCACCTAACCTGCACATCTTTGGACTGTGGGAGGAAACCGGAGCACCCGGAGGAAACCCACGCACACACGGGGAGGATGTGCAGACTCCGCACAGACAGTGACCAAAGCCGGAATCGAACCTGGGACCCTGGAGCTGTGAAGCAATTGTGTTATCCACAATGCTGCCGTATTGACTGAATCCCAACCAGTCCACCATCTTCCTCACCTTTCCCGCCACCTCCTGGACTGATTTTCCATGCCTGATCCCAGCAGGGTTTGCAATTCAATACGCATTAACTACCACCTTGCTGCCCTGCTCTAGACTAAAGGAAAAGTAACAGATGGACATCAAATACATCGGGAAACAAACATTCAGGAGAGACGGTGAGAATTTGTCTGCACTGCACACGCATCACTATAGTTTTCCCCTTACACACTTTCTCTGCAATAAGCTCCAGGAAAGAAACCTCATCGAAATACAAAACAGAGGTCAGTACTAAATCCATGATGAACATCACATGTTGTAAATCTAAATCCCATCCTGGAGAAGTTGCTTTGCTGGCACCGATAAAGGATACTGTACAGAACACCAAACGAGCAATAATTACGTCTAGAGAAAGAGCTCAAAGTTCAGTTTTGTAATTAGGCTGAATGGCCACTCAATTCATCTTTCCTCTTTAATAATCCATTAATAGTCCATTAATAATCCATTCCCTGTACTACTTTCCGACAAAAGTTTAAAAAGTTTGTAACAACCACAATATCAGTCTAATGGGGTAAGGGATGGGGGGGGGGGGGGGGGGGGGGGGGCAGGAATTATGAATGTCTCATTCTAAGAAGAAACAAAATGTTGAAATCCCACATTGCTTACAGTTTATTCCCTTCTCCAGTTGACACCATCCACCGAGGGTAGTAATGTCAAATCTGTATGTGTAGACAGGTGGCTCACGGAGGGGATATGGCCATGAACAACAGAAAAAGGGTTATTAATACTTCAGCAAGGCCTCTGCTCTGACTGAGGAGTCATTGGTTTGGACTGTATACGACAGTGATGGATACAACATCAGAATAACAACGCAGCGAGACGCGGGCTGGCTACAGCCTGAAAATGAACAAGGGGTGGCCTGTAGTGGTAGTGACCTGAGTTCATCGAGTTGGCTAGATTTCCCCTAAACATCTAACCTATCGCACATGTGTTTGTCAAAGGATTTTTAGATTTGCTTCTGCATTGTGAAATGACAGCTAGGCTTCAGAATATCGCCCAAGTCCAGAATTTAAAAGCCTCCCCTGAACTCGTTGGTGTTTACCGGAATGCCAAGCACGGTGGAAAACATCATTCAGCTCGAAAGGTAGCGATTTCATGTGAACCTAGAGGTCTCCTCCACTATTGATCAGTCTGAAGTTGTATCCGACATTCGGTTCTGGGCGTTGCATTCTGGTGAATGGCTGACAGGCACATTTTTCAGAAAAAGGACTGTACCTCTCCTGAAATCATAGAATTCCTGCAGTGCAGAAGGAGGCCATTCAGCCCATCGAGTCTGCGCCGACCCTCTGAAAGACATCCTACCTCGGCCCAATCCCCCGTCCTATCCCCATAACCCCACCCAACCTGCACATCTCTGGACACTAAGGGCAATTTATCATGGCCAATCCACCTACCTGTATGTCTTTGGACTGTGGGAGGAAACCGGAGCACCCGGAGGGAACCCACGCAGACACGGGGAGAACGTGCAGGCTCCGCACAGACAGTGACCCAGCGGGGAATCGATCCTGGGGCCCTGGCGCTGTGAGGCAGCCATGCTAACCACTGTGCCACCATGCCGTCCCGAATCAGGGAGGAAAAGACTGCCCTGCAGCAGACTACACTGTATGGCCTCAGCGTCTGGTAAGCGTATGATGCCATCTCTTCAGCACACACCAAAGTGTCCAAAGTAAACAACACTGTGAAACCGTGAAAACAATATTTGAATATAAAAATGCCTCTGACTCCGAGGGCAATCATTTCCCAGGGCGAACGGCCTAACTTGAAATCCTGACTGTTACCCAGAAAGCAAAATTCTGAAAGTACTTTCAGTCCCTGGGCACGCCGTCATCTGGATGGAGAAACGCTACAGGACAGATATTGTTCAAAGCGGAAAGATTAATTAAACTGTGGTGCGCACAACATCTGGAGTTCTGTTACTGAGAAGAATCCTGTGAGACAGCTGCAGGTGCGTGTGTCCACGTACAGGACGCAGTGTTGCTACAGCTGGATCTGGCAGAAACCCCAACAAGGGAACATTAGCAAAGAACAAGGAAGTCACCCCTGGTGCCAAACGAAGGTGCTGCCCTGCTGAAACCAGAGACAAAAGCCACTTGGAGGAACCAGAAAGCGTAATTGAGATGGCGTGTTGCCCTGCTTCTGACCTGACTTTTGACAGACGTCAGGCCAACTCGTGGCTCATCAATGGCCGGTACGTTCATTCCCATCCTTTATCTTCAAAGTCCCCCTTCCTTCCAAACGTACAAATCCCCCCACAACTCTATTATTCTCTCAGTGGATTCGAGGGCCATCAAGGAGAAATATTTTCACCTAGAGGGTCTGCAACGGAAGGGTACGGTAACGGCATGCTAGCACAGTGGTTAGCACGGTTGCTTCGAAGCGCCAGGGTCCCGGGTTCGATTCCTGGCTCGGGTCACTGTCTGCGCGGAGTCTGCACATTCTCCCCGTGTCTGCGCGGGTTTCCTCCGGGTGCTCCGGTTTCCTCCCGCAGCCCCGAAAGATGAATTGGATATTCTGAACTCTCCCTCTGTGTACCCGAACAGGGGCCGGAATGTGGCGACTAGGGGCTTTTCACAGTAACTTCATTGCAGTGATAATGTAAGCCTACTTGTGACACTAATAAAGATTCTTCTTATTATTATAACTCACTGCCTAAAAGGGTGGTAGAGGAATAAACTCTCACTTCATACTTGGAAATTCACTGGAAGGGCTGTAATCGACAGGGCTTCAGAACAAGAACAGGATGTTGGAATCAAGCTGGATAATTCATTCTACACCGATACAGTGGGCACAATGGACAAATGGCCTCCTTCAGACCCATAAGTTCTCCATGTTTTTAACAAGAAGAAATTTTCCCATCTAATTTGATTTTAGAATTACATTTTAATTTCTTCAGCAGAAGCAACATGTCTGCACTTTGCCCCTTCTTCAAGTAAGCAAAAGCTGGAGGAACAGTCATCTGCTGGCACTCCCCAGGGCAGTGCGTTGACCAATCAGAGCCACCCTGCCCGGTTTGAATTTGAGCGAAGCCGGGCAGTTGACTGTTCCGTGCTGCATTCTCCATGGTGACGCCTCCACCAATCAGAGTCCACTTGCCAACAGAACAGGGGCTGGTTTAGCACACTGGGCTAAATCGCTGGCTTTTAAAGCAGACCAAGGCAGGCCAGCAGCACGGTTCAATTCCCGTACCAGCCTCCCCGAACAGGCGCCGGAATGTGGCGACTAGGGGCTTTTCACAGTAACTTCATTTGAAGCCTACTTGTGACAATAAGCGATTTTCATTGTCATTTCATTTTTCAAATCAGCGCCCTCTTCTCCTGCAGTATAAATTGTTGTTCCCCTCTGACAGTTTGGTCATTTCTGGGCAAAAAGCTGAGACAGGGGGCAGCACGGTGGCACAGTGGTTAGCATTGTCGCCTACGGCGCTGAGGACCCGGGTTCGAATCCCGGCCCTGGGTCACTGTCCGTGTGGAGTTTGCACATTCTCCCCGCGTCTGCGTGGGTTTCACCCCCACATCCCAAAAATGTGCAGGGTAGGTGGATTGGCCATGCTAAATTGCCCCTTCATTGGAAAAAATAATTGGGTATGCTAAAATGAAAAAAAAAAGCTGAGACAGGTAGTTACCGTCTGATTCCTTGCGACCGATGACTCCAGGCACCAATGTCGGCACATCTCTAAATCAAGCAATGCACCAAATCAAGGAGCCCCAATCCAAGCAAACCATTTCTCATTCCCGCCAAATCCTAGACTACCCAATCCAAGCATAGCGTGGCAGAGTAAATCCCAATGCATGCACATTTCTTCCAGTGATTTATTTATGATCACTCATCCACATTTCCATTTTTTATAAATTTAGAATACCCAATTATTATTTTTTTCCAATTAAGGGGCAATTTAGCGTGGCCAATCCGCCTAACCTGCACATCTATGGGTTGTGGGGGTGAAACCCACCCAGACATGGGGAGAATGCGCAAACTCCACACAGGCATTGACCCAGGGCCGGGATTCGAACCCGGGTCCTCAGCGTCGTAGTCCCAGTGCTAACCACTGCGCCACATGCCGCCCCTCATCCACGTATCCAAGCGGGAAAGCAGATCCCTATGTTCATAGAATTATAGAATCCCTACAGTGCAGAAGGAGGCCATTCAGTCCATCGAGTCTGTACTGACCCTCTGAAAGAGCATCCCACCTTGACCCACTCCCCCACCCTATCCCCATAACCCCACCTGAACTTTGGAGAGGATGTGTTGGGAAAATGTTTCCCCTGGGCAGGGGAGTGATGGAACATAGAACATACAGTACAGAAGGAGGCCATTCGGCCCATCGAGTCTGCACCGACCCACTTAAGCCCTCACTTCCACCCTATTCCCATAACCCAATAACCCCTCCCAACGTTTTGGAGACTAAGGGCAATTTATCATGGCCAATCCACATAACCTGCACGCCTTTGGACTGTGGGAGGAAACTGCAGCACCCGGAGGAAACCCACGCACACACGGGGAGAGCGTGCAGACTCCACACAGACAGTGACCCAGCGGGGAATCGAGCCTGGGGCCCTGGTGCTGTGAAGCCACAGTGCGATCCACTTGTGCTACCATGCCGCCCACTAACAGGATGAGAGATCTGCCATCTGGGACTGAGATGAGGAGAAATATCTTTATACAGAAGGTTATATAAATTGTTGGAATTCACTACCCAGGAATGCTGAGTTGTTGAGCACATTTAAAACAGAGGCCCATAGATCTGGGACACTAACGGAATGAAGGAATATGGAGATATAATGTTGTTGAATGAAGGGATAGTCTCAAGGGGCCAAGTGGCCTCCTTCTGGCCCCATATGTTTTTAGGATCATTGATTCTGCTCATTACAGTTTAAAAAATCTTACACTTGTTTCTGTTATAGGTTAAGAAAACTTGAGCACTTTAGAAAAACACTCTCGAAAACTAGAAACTGTTCTCGTCTGATAAAAGCCGAGCCTGATTTGATGTTAGGATCGCTTCAGAGGACATATGGAACATGAATGAAAATTCCGACATGAAAGGGGTCTTTTAGCCTATTGAAGCTTCCTTCTCAGCTATTGATGCCATACTTCTGAGAGAAAGGAATTTGGTTCCATTTCACAATCTTGGCTTGTTCTTCCGTCCGCCCGTGTTGTCAAACAGAAAACAAATGAGCTGCCGCTTTGAAAATGAAAGTTTGGCGTTTCAGTGACTATTGTCATTTCCATAAATGCTTATTGTACACGTGGTTGAACCCATCCAAGGGCTAATGGATTTACTCGAGTCCCCCCGGCTGGTCCTGGGTATGAATTCAGATGCAGCATTCCTGTGGTATGCATGTTCTTCTGGTTTTCGCGTCTTTTTAGGAGCTTCATGTGACCCAGAGGGTTACCCTCCTGCCCCTAACGTGGGTTCAAATCCCAGCCTAGGATTTGAGCCCCACTGTGACCCCCCGCTGTGGTGGGGGGCGGTGGTCAGGGGGGGAGGGGGTGGCGGGCAATGCTGCTGTCAGTGGGATCGGATGACCCCATCGGCAGGAACAGCTGGAAATCTTCACCGGCCACCATCTTTCATGGGACACCTTAAACCCAGGCCCTGTCAACCTTCTCGGGAGGGTGTAAAAGATTCCGGGCGGGATTCTCCCACCTGACGGCAGAGTGTTGACGCCGTCGTAAAAACTGGAGTTTAACAACGCCGTCATCGGACCGCGAAGTGTAGCGATCCTGTGCCCTACAGGAGGCCAGCACGGCACTGGAGCGATACAGGCCGCTCCAGCTGCCGATACCGGTGTCAAACGTGCGCCGTGGGTCTGCGCATGCGCACTGCGGCCAGCACGATTGTGCACATGCGCACTGCGACCAGCACGATTGCCCACATGCGCACTGCGACCAGCACGATTGCGCACATACGCACTGCGGCCAGCACGATTGCACGCATGCGCACTGCGACCAGCACGATTGCGCACATGCGCACTGCGACCAGCATGATTGCGCACATGCGCACTGCGACCAGCACGATTGCCCACATGCGCACTGCGACCAGCACGATAGCGCACATGCGCACTGCGACCAGCACGATTGCCCACATGCGCACTGCGACCAGCACGATTGCGCACATGCGCACTGCGACCAGCACGATTGCACACATGCGCACTGCGACCAGCACGATTGCGCACATACGCAATGCGGCCAGCATGATTGCCCACATGCGCACTGCGACCAGGACGATTGCCCACATACGCACTGCGACCAGCACGATTGCACACATGCGCACTGCGACCAGCACAATTGCGCACATGCGCACTGCGACCAGCACGATTGCCCACATACGCACTGCGACCAGCACGATTGCACACATGCGCACTGCGACCAGCACGATTGCGCACATGCGCACTGCGGCCAGCACGATTGCGCACATGCGCACTGCGACCAGCACGATTGCGCACATGCGCACTGCGACCAGCACGATTGCACACATGCGCACTGCGACCAGCACGATTGCCCACATACGCACTGCGACCAGCACGATTGCACACATGCGCACTGCGACCAGCACGATTGCGCACATGCGCACTGCGACCAGCACGATTGCCCACATACGCACTGCGACCAGCACGATTGCACACATGCGCACTGCGACCAGCACGATTGCGCACATGCGCACTGCGACCAGCACGATTGCACACATGCGCACTGCGACCAGCACGATTGCACGCATGCGCACTGCGACCAGCACGATTGCGCACATGCGCACTGCGACCAGCACGATTGCACACATGCGCACTGCGACCAGCACGATTGCCCACATGCGCACTGCGACCAGCACGATTGCGCACATGCGCACTGTGACCAGCACGATTGCCCACATACGCACTGCGACCAGCACGATTGCCCACATGCGCACTGCGACCAGCACGATTGCGCACATGCGCACTGTGACCAGCACGATTGCCCACATGCGCACTGCGACCAGCACGATTGCACACATGCGCACTGCGACCAGCACGATTGCACACATGCGCACTGCGACCAGCACGATTGCACACATGCGCACTGCGACCAGCACGATTGCGCACATGCGCACTGCGACCAGCACGATTGCGCACATGCGCACTGCGACCAGCACGATTGCCCACATGCGCACTGCGACCAGCACGATTGCCCACTTACGCACTGCGACCAGCACGATTGCACACATGCGCACTGCGACCAGCACGATTGCCCACATGCGCACTGCGACCAGCACGATTGCCCACATGCGCACTGCGACCAGTACGATTGCCCACATGCGCACTGCGACCAGCACGATTGCGCACATGCACACTGTGACCAGCACGATTGCACACATGCGCACTGCGACCAGCACGATTGCGCACATGCGCACTGCGACCAGCACGATTGCCCACATGCGCACTGCGACCAGCACGATTGCGCGCATGCGCACTGCGACCAGCACGATTGCCCACATACGCACTGCGACCAGCACGATTGCCCACATGCGCACTGCGACCAGCACGATTGCCCACATGCGCACTGCGACCAGCACGATTGCCCACATGCGCACTGCGACCAGCACGATTGCCCACATGCGCACTGCGACCAGCACGATTGCGCGCATGCGCACTGCGACCAGCACGATTGCCCACATACGCACTGCGACCAGCACGATTGCCCACATGCGCACTGCGACCAGCACGAGTGCGCGCATGCGCACTGCGACCAGCACGAGTGCGCGCATGCGCACTGCGACCAGCACGATTGCCCACATACGCACTGCGACCAGCACGATTGCCCACATGCGCACTGCGACCAGCACGATTGCGCGCATGCGCACTGCGACCAGCACGATTGCCCACATGCGCACTGCGACCAGCACGATTGCCCACATACGCACTGCGACCAGCACGATTGCCCACATGCGCACTGCGACCAGCACGATTGCCCACATGCGCACTGCGACCAGCACGATTGCGCGCATGCGCACTGCGACCAGCACGATTGCCCACATGCGCACTGCGACTAGCACGATTGCGCGCATGCGCACTGCGACCAGCACGATTGCCCACATGCGCACTGCGACCAGCACGATTGCGCGCATGCGCACTGCGACCAGCACGATTGCCCACATACGCACTGCGACCAGCACGATTGCCCACATGCGCACTGCGACCAGCACGAGTGCGCGCATGCGCACTGCGACCAGCACGAGTGCGCGCATGCGCACTGCGACCAGCACGAGTGCACGACTGCGACCGCCATGAATGCGCGCATACGCGGTAGCCTCCTCATCACCGGACCCGACGCAACAGGGACCGGCGCGGAGCAAAAGAGCCGCAAGAGGCTGGCCTGCCGAGAGGTAGGCCCCGATCGAGGGACAGGCCACAGTGGAGGCCCCCCCCCGGGTCGGACACCCCCCCCCCTCCCCCGGGGTCGGACCCTCCCCTCCCCCCCACACCAGGTCGCCCCAGACAGGACGGGTGCCGAGGTCCCGCCGGGTAAGAACAGATGTGAACGGTGCTGCCGGGACTCGGGCTTTTTTGGGTGACCACTCGGCCCATCCCGGGCGGAGAATCGCTGGGTGGGGGGGGCACGTAGAGCGGCCCCTGACCGGCGCCGCGCCGACCGCACCGGCGCCAATGGCGCCGATCCTCCGATCACCAGGAAGTCAGGCGTCGGGGCGGCGTCGCGTGAATCGCGCTCGGCCCGGCGATTCTCTGACCCGGCGTGGGCTGGGAGAATCCCACCCTCCATCGTCCTTTGAAGAAAAGCAGAGGAATTCTCCCTGGTATCCCAGCTGATGTTTATTCCTAAATCAACATCACAGAAAACAGATGATCTGGTCGTTATCATATTGCTATTTGTGGGAGCTTGCTGTGCGCACTGCTTACGTTACCGCAGCGGCCAAGCACACTGAAAGGTCTGCCCTCACAAACGGTGCTATATAAATGCAAGACTTTATTTCCCGATAAGAACACAACTCCAGATGCCCAGGCTACTGATTCTCGATAAAAGTGCCAAATGGCACTGTGACCATCCACTGTGTCACCCCGGTACAGCCTCTGTGAAAATTCACCTACAGTTCAGAACCACCCGAGTTCAGAACTTCCGGCTGGATTCTCTGCTCCCCGACGCCGGAATCGTGTTCGGCGGAGAATCCGTTTTGACGCCCACATTGGGAGCAGCGCTGGGTTTTGTATTCTCCACCCCCTGCCTGAGACCCCCGCCCCGCGATGCTCCGTCCCCGGACCGGCCGAGTTCCCAACGGCGTGGGGTACGTGTGCTCGCACCGCCCGGGATCCCCGCCTGGCGGCTGCGGACTCAGTCTGGCACCACCACAATTGGGGGTGGGCCGATCCGTGGGCAGAAGGGTCTTCACTCGGGGCTGGGGGCACTGTGGGCGGGCGGTCCGGGGCGGGTACTGCCGAAGGGGGGGGCACTACCTTTACTGTCCGGATCCACAGGGTGACTCCGCCATGAAGCACGGCACGGCCGCTGCAGGCCACCATCATGCGCAGCCACGGAACCGGAAGTGCTGGGGGCCGTATCGGCAGCTCGAGCTGCAAGCTCTACACTGCCTCCCTGTGGCCGTTTTGCGCCAGTTTTCCAGGCGTAAAAGTCCACCGTTTTCACGCTGGCGTGAGGACCTAGTCTCCAAAACGGAGAATCCAGCCCCACATGTTTGCATGGAAAAGGCAGATACGCTCCAACTTGACTTTTGAACCTCAAAATCCTTGAAACCGGGACATTTACAGAATCTGAACCGCAAGTGACCTCCTTACACCATGCAGCTAACGAGTGTTCCATCGAGGATTCGAACCTTTGCTGTCTCTCAGGGACCTCTAATCCATTTCAGCTGTAGTTTAGCATTGGCAAAGTAATACTTTATTCATTTCTCTAATAGTTTAGCATGATAAAATCAGAAAAATAGCAAAAGTTACATCATGCCCTTTCAAGTCTCCAAATACATTGCAAAGAGTGTCAGGCAGAATGAATTAGTTTGAAGTGAAGTCGCTGTTGTATCGATAAATATTACAGCTTGCACAACGGTTCTCTAAACAGCAATGAGAGAAATGTTTAACCAATCTATGTTGGTTTGGCCAGTTAAGGGAATAATGTTACCTCATGTACTTGGAGAATATCCTTGCCTTTTTCAGATGATGGCATGGGACCTTTACCTGGGTCATCAGGACAAACGGCCTGACCTCTGCGGGGGGTCGGAGAATCACGCCCCAGTTGTGTTTGAATGTCTTATTCCTGTATTTTATTGAGATCAAGTCAATGAGATCTTCCAATTCATAGTGAGGACAACGGGGCCACTGATACCATCATCAACTGACCAAAACAAAGGGATAAGGCGGGGGGGGCCCGGGTAGGAGCAGAATAATGAATGTTCCGCATACCCCACGAAAAGACAGGCATGGCTGGGACCCATGCGGGCCCCCAAAGTAAAGCCTATTATTTGGAGGAAGTGAGTGGAGTTGAGGAAGAAGTTGCTCAGCCAGGCGGAGGAGGACGCGGTGACGGGTGGGGGACCTGTTGAGTCTTCGTTCAAGGAAGAAGCTTTGAGGCCACCCTGGCGGGGAGCAGAAATGTTCTGTTCTGATGAAAGGTCATTGACCGGAAACATTGGGCGGGACTTTCCGCAGAAGGTGGCCTACCATTGGCCGGCAGTGGGACCTGCTGCTGTCAACGTGGTTTCCCATTGAATGTACCCCTCACCCCCCCCCCCCGGGAAACCATCGGCGAGACCAGATTATCCCGCCAGCCATTAACTCTCTCTCTCTCCACAGAAACCATCAGAACAGTTGAGCATTTTGTTTTTATTTCAGTTTTCCAGCAGCAGTGGTTTGTTACTTTAGTGTTTGATAATATTAATTTAATAATATCGCTGGTCTGTTGCAATGTAATTAATCTAACAATGCGCAGTACTGTAGTACTTCATTACGGGCGGCACGGTGGCGCAGTGGGTTAGCCCTGCTGCCTCACGGTGCCGAGGTCCCAGGTTCGATCCCGGCTCTGGGTCACTGTCCGTGTGGAGTTTGCACATTCTCCCCGTGTTTGCGTGGGTTTCGCCCCCACCACCCAAAGATGTGCAGAGTAGGTGGATTGGCCACGCTAAATTGCCCCTTAATTGGAAAAAATTAATTGGGTACTCTAAATTTATTTTTTTGTTAAAGAAAAAAAAAAGTACCTCATTACGATGGTGCGCGGCACGCATTTCGAGATCTAGGTACTAACCTGTAACAACCAGCCTTCTAATGTAGGAGTTTCCAATGCCTGACCACCTCCCTCCCCCCCACTTTGTCCACTGCAGGAGACAAACCCTCCGGGACATTTTCATTTTGATTTTTAGCAACTGTCAAAACACAGAGGGAGGAAAGTTCTGCGGAGCAGTGAGTGACTAACAAGTTTCCGACTCCCTTGTGCTGTAATTTATAAGCTTGTGACATGGCAGGTAATGACGGGCTGTTTCAAAATCAACGCGGTGCTCAATGAAAAGACCGTTTGCAGCTTGAGTGAAAAATGTTATTCTTGAGGATTTGTGGCTGGGATCTCCAGGGTTTGATAACGGAGAACAAGAAGACCTCAGTGTAAGCCATCCAACATTGGTTCCAGCTTATTTCCTCTGGTGTGCTCATAATTGATTGTGTCCAAGATAAATGGCCCGTTGAACTAAAAATACATCTCACAATTATTGCTCTGTTAAGATCGATCGGAAATAATTGGAGGCTTTTTTCCTTTAATTTCCTTCTGGCTTTGGTTTATTTTTTAATCAGTTTAACCGCCGAATACTACTACAAGGGACCCCCCTAGTTATTAAAAATGGAAAATAGTTGCGACACAGAAGGAGGCTGCAGTGATCTGCATATCTGTGTATATACACAAGGGGTCAATGTAAATGCAATACAACTAAGCAATCACTAGAGGGAGCAGGGGAGATGTATAAATACAGACAGACAGGAAGTCAGGGACTCTTCACAGGAACGGCAGCTGGTCAGCAGGACCCAGACAGGCAGCTCAGATGTAACATAGTATAAGCGCTGGAGAGAGAACAAACTCACAATAAAGCATCTCCTTCAACTGTAAGACTACGAGCTTTATTCAGACACAACGAATAACACATGGTACCAGGCAACTTCAGAACGCTTACTATAAGATTACACAAGATGCAGACAAAAAAAATCACAATGGCAAGAAAACTCATACCGAACATTCGACATGGGAAGACTTCGCTGATTGAATGGAAGTTGTTGGAATTCCACCGCAACTGAACACAACCGGTAATTTAAGTCATAGGTGGAAAAGTTTTAAACAAATGTTCGACATATGTATCATAGCTTATGATTTGAAAGCAGCCTCTGAAGAAATGAAAATAGCACTGGTACTCACAACAGCAGTACATGAAGCTAGAAAAATCTATAATTGCATTAAATGCTTGAAAGGTGAAGACAACACCAAATTAGAAGTAATACTGAATAAAATTGAAGAGTACTGTAACACCGTGAATAATGCTGCTTTAAGACTTTCAATGCTCGGAGACCAAAATGCACAGGGGATGAGTGATGCGAAGCTCAACCAATCATTACCAGAACAGAAAGGTTTAACGCTGGAAATCACGAGTGATAAGTGCAGATTGCAAGAAAAAGATAACTTTAAGTGATTACCTAGAAAGAACGCCGATAAAGTTCTTTTCCACAGGTCTGAAGAATTTTAAATGGTATCTGAGCACATTTTAAACTGCCCGGGGCACAAAAGACGCAAATCTGGGTCTCTGCATACGCAGGAAACCACAGCTGCGCATGCGCAGTTGAAGAAAAAGCGCACAGTAAAGGAAAATCGATTTGCGCATGCGCAATTCGATTGGTATGCATGATGTCACGAGCGTCATGACGTCAGAAGACCTGGACCACTCTCACTTAAAAGGGAAATGCCCAAAAATTTAAAAAAAAGAGTTTTAAAGCTGCAAAAAACCCAATTTTTATACCTCAAAAGACCTGAACTTCGACCAGAAGTTGAAGATAACTTTCGCAGCACCCTGAAACAAGCAGTTTGCACCACTCAATATGAAGAGCACATTGACAAATTCGAAACCAAAGAAGATGATTTGTTCATTGAACATGAAGAGAACGATAACAAATCCAAAACAAAAAAAGATGATTTGTTTATCGAACAATACTACTCAGACATAGCTGAGTTATTCGGATATGCTAATCATAGCATCAGAAACATGGTTGCAAAGCTCAACACAACCCTACTTATGGTAGATTAATCCAATACCATGATGCAATGGCAGATTGTCGATACATTGGGTGACAGCAACCTGTCAAATACCCAAAAAGAAAACGACGCCACACAGCGAGTACTGACCGACTCCATTGAGAGAGCACATATCGACTCCACAGAGAGAACACCGCACGACTCCACAGAGAGAGTGATGAATGACTCCACGGAGAGAGTGACGCAAGAGAGCTCGTTCAGACTCCAAAATGGAAGCAATTAAACACTCCATAGCAAACGCCATGCATGATCAAGACCATGAAGGTCTACCCATCGTATCTGAGCAACCACAAGCAGACAATGCAAGTCTACCCACTGTATGCAAAAACAGTGATAATGTGGTCACAATCGACATACAGGATGTGCAGGATCACAGCGAGACTGACAGATCTCAGCTCGTCTGTATAGAAGCACTCAACAATCAGAGTAGGGCTACTCAAGAGTCCAGAGAGACCACGTCAATTGAAACCTCATCTACTCTAAACTACCCTCCAGAAAATGAAATCTTGAAGATTTTGACTCCGGAAGAGGAGCATCAAGACCCACAAGAAAATGAAATCATGAAGATTTTGACTCCGGAAGAGGAGCACCAAGGAAGCACAGAAGAGGAATCAAATGCACCACAAATGACTGATATCGCCAAGATCAATGCAACATCAGGTCATTCTCACAATCCTCAAGAAGAAACGCTCAATGAAACGGCAGATACCACAAAGGACACTGACATCAATAACTGTGGCAAAGACTCAAATTATCCACACAGAACAGTCATTGAGCACAATGAGAACAAAAAAAAACACAAGAAACACAGCAGAAACAAGAACAAGAACAACAACAGCAACAACAAAAACAAGAAGCACAAGAACAACAACAAAAACTACAAGCACAACAACAAAAACTACAAGAACAACAACAAAAACTACAAGAAACATAACAAAGACAACAACAGCAATAACAAGCATGATAAAAACAACAAGAACAACAATGAAAACAACAAAAACAGAAACAACAAACACGACAAAAACAACAAGAACGACAACGAAAACAACAAAGACAGAAATGCCAGAAACAACAACAATGAAACAACGACCTGTACAACATGGTACAACTCTGCACATTAAGAACAGTGCAACAGCACACTGCAAAATAATGACAAGAATACAAACATGCTATGGCATGACAACAAATCTCACAAATTCACATTTGCTCCAGAACAAACAAGCACACCAGCTTTCAAGTCAGATGACACACTAAACCGATACCACAGCACAGAAAAAAGTCCATGTCAGTCAACATCAGTGGTTCAACCATTCGAATACCTTGTGATGACTTGTTGGTTACTTAAAACACAAGAACACTTGACAACATTCACAAAGAAGTTACAATATCAATAACACCATGTCAAGAACAGGAAAAAACCCTCAAATAAACAAATTCATAAAGTTTGGACTCATAATTTTTTTATTAAGATTGGACTCATAAATATTAATTGGCTTTGTATAATAACCAATATCATTACCACTTGTACATATATACATATCATAAGTAATCTAACTGTTTTGTACAATTTCCTTTAACACTGTACAGAAAATATGTAAAAGAAAAAAGGGGGGAAGTAGTGATCTGCATATCTGTGTATATTTACAAGGGGTTAATGTAAATGCAATACAACTAAGCAATCACTAGAGGGAGCAGGGGAGATGTATAAATACAGACAGACAGGAAGTCAGGGACGCTTCACAGGAACGGCAGCTGGTGAGCAGGCCACAGACAGGCAGCTCAGGTATAACATAGTATAAGCGCTGGAGAGAGAATGAACTCACAATAAAGCATTACTTCAACTGTAAGAGTACGCGCTTTATTCAGACACAAGGAATAACACAGAGGCCATTCGACCCTTTGAGTCTGTGCCAGCTCTTTCCATGACCAATTTAGCCTTAGCCCTGAAACTTCTCCCCTTCAGGTATTCCCTTTTGAAAACAACAATTGAATCTGCCTCCATCCCTCTCTCTGGCAGCTGATTCCAGATCCTGACCACTTGCTCCATAAAAACATTTTTCCTCCGGTCACCTTGGATTCTTTTGCCAAACAACTCGGTGTCCTGTGTTCATCGCTCCTTCCGCCAATGGGAACAGTTTCTCTCATGTCTACTCTGTCCAGACCCCTCGTGATTTCCAACACCTCAATCAAACCTCCTTTCGAGCCTCTCTTCGCGAAACATTTCCGGTCGATCCACGTACCTGAAGATTCTCTGGAAACATTTTCGTGAATCCTTTCTGTAGCCTCTCTAAGGTTGCCAAATCCTCCGGAATTGGACACAATACTCCAGTTGAGGCCGACCTAGTGTTTTATAAAAACTTAACATAACTCGCTTGGGTTTGTCCTCTGTGTTTTTTAAATAAATTTAAAATACCCAATCATCTTTTACAATGAAGGGGCAATTTAGCCTGACCAATCCACCTACCCTGCATATCTTTGGGTTGTGGGGGTGAGACCTTCGTAGACATGGGGAGAATGTGCAAACTCCACACGGACAGCGACCCCAGGGCCAGGATCGAACCCGGGTCCTTGACGCCGCGAGGCAGCAGTGAGGAAGCAAAGTATTGTACACACCCCTGTCTGCATCAATGGGGCCGAGGTGGAGATGGTTGACAGCTTCAATGTCCCAGGGTTGCACATCAGTAACAATCTGTCCTGGTCCACCCGTGTCGTCGCTACGACCAAGAAAGCACAACAGTGCCTATACTTCCTAAGGAAACTAAAGAAATTCGGTATGTCCACATTGACTTTTACGAATTCTTACAGATGCACCATAGAAAGCATCCTATCTGGCTGCATCACAGCCTGGTATGGCAACTGCTCAGCCCAAGACCGTAAGAAACTACAGAGAGTTGTGAACACCGCCCAGTCCATCACACGAACCCGCCTCCCATCCATTGACTCCATCTACACCTCCCGCTGCCTGGGGAAAGCAGGCAGCATAATCAAAGACCCCTCCCACCCGGCTTACTCACTCTTCCAACTTCCTCCATCGGGCAGGAGATACAAAAGTCTAGGAACACGCACGAACAGATTCAAAAGCAGCTTCTTTCCCACTGTTACCAGACTCCTGAATGACCCTCTTATGGACTGAACTGATCTCTTCACACATCTTCTCTGCTGAGTAGTACTACACTCCGTATGCTTCACCCGATGTCTGTGTCTATGTATTTACACTGTGTATTCATGTTTGCCCTGTTTTTTTCTTCATGTATGGAATGATCGCTCTGGACTATACGCAAGGCAATGCTTTCCCTGCACCTCAGTACACGTGAAAATAAAACAAATCAAACTACAAATACAGTGCTAACCGCTGCACCACCGTGCCGCCTGTCCTCTGCTTTTGAAGTGGAGATGCTTGCGTTGGACTGGGGTGAGCACAGTAAGAAGTCTTACAACACCAGGTGGATTGGACATGATAAATTGCCCTTAGTGTCCAAAATTGCCCTTAGTGTTGGGTGGGGTTACTGGGTTATGGGATAGGGTGGAGGTGTTAACCTTGAGTAGGGTGCTCTTTCCAGGAGCTGGTGCAGACTCGATGGGCCGAATGGCCTCCTTCTGCACTGTAAATTCTATGATACTCTATGAAAGTCCAACAGGTTTGTTTCAAACACGAGCTGAGGAAGGAGCGGCGCTTCGAAAGTTCGTGTTTGAAACAAACCTGTTGGACTTTAACCTGGTGTTGTAAAACTTCTTACTGTTCTGTTTTTGAAGGTATTGCTTTGGGTATCTGACCTCCTCGTCGCTCTGTCGCCTCCCACATTGTAATGTTGTGAATCTTCGCCCAGTAATCCTGGGAAAGAATCCTCACAGGACACCCTGACTGCAAGACCCTGGATAAATACTCCATATCATGGCTTACCATCCAGAACTGTCCTGTGTCACTTCAAAGCATCAAACCTCTGAATGTTCTCCCATCTGGCCCAGATTAGTAATTAAATACTAAATCATCTCATCAGTTCCTGTCCGGCACCTAAAGATTGGCTGCATTGATAGAGCCAATGGGCCTTTGAAAGTTTATTTCCTTTCCACCCCAGCTTCATTTTGCCGTGTGTATTCAAACAACTCTTGAATTGAAATAAGGTGCAAAGAGGAAGAGGAATAATAATGACAGGGATCAAAACAGCAAGCCCAGCCATCACAAGTTTTTAATCAGCTTTCTCAATCGCAATCAGTTGGAGAAGATACTCCAAATTGTATTTTGAATGTGCTCAATCTATTTATTGCTAACTATAGGGGAATATTTGATCCCTGTATTAATTTACCTGTTAATCTTAAAAACTTTACTGCCGATTTTACAGAAGCTGGAATTTTATTTTTTTTATCCTTTCCTGAGATGTGGGCGTTGCTGGGCCAGTATTTAAAGCCCATCCTTAAATTGCCCTTGAGCTGTGTGGCTTGCTCGGCCAGTTCACAGGGTGTTTGAAGATTCAGCCACATTGCTGTGATTCTGGAGTCACATGTAGGCCAGACCAGGTAAGGACGGCAGATTTCCCCTTCCCTAAAGGACATTCGGGAACCTGATGGGTTTTTATGACAATCAGTGGCCGTTTCATGACCACCATTATTTTTTTCTTGAACGTGTTTTAATTGGTTTTCCCATTTGATGGTTTGCACTTCAGTTCACAAGTTCCATGTTGCATTCCCGCCCAAAGTAACAGGGGAAGAAATGAAAGTTATAAAACAAAGACGAGGAAAGCAATATGAAAAGAAGACAAAAGGGAAATCCTCACATATATTTACAAGCCATTGTCTCCCCTCCCGCTATGGGCATGATCCCCCTTTAGCTGATCTCCTCTGTTGTATTCCCTAGTGTGGCCCAGCGAGTATTTACAGGAGAGTCTTTACCATTCGCTTTGATTTTCAGTGTGCCCTTGGGCATATTTCTTTCCCAATTAAGGGGCAATTTAGCGTGGCCAATTCACCTACCCTGCACATCTTTGGGTTGTGGGGGTGAGTCCCACGCAAACACGGGGAGAATGTGCAAACTCCACACGGACAGTGACCCAGGGCAGGGATCGAACCTGGGACCTCGGTGCTGTGAGGCAGCAGTGCTAACTCACTGCGCCACCGAGCCTCCCTCGTCCCCTGCGGTTCTGTCCCTTGTATCTCTCGCCTACTTCCCGTGCTTTCGCTCCCTCTCCCCTCGATTCTCCCTCTCCCCTTCGCCCCATGGCTTGTTTGCGGCTCCCCTCTCCACCACTCACGCCCCCCCCCCAACCCCCCACCCCCCTCCCTCTACTGGTTGCTGGCTACGAACAGATCTTGGAACAAGTTGGTAAGCGGCTTCCACATCCTGCGAAAGCCACTCCCGACCCCCCGGATGGCAAATTTTATTTTCTCCAGCCTGAGAAACTGCGCCAGGTCAGACAGCCAGTCGGTAGCTTTGGGTGGCGCTGCCAATCACAAGCCAAGCAGGACTCTCTGACGGGCAATCAGGGAGGCGAAGGGTAGGGCATCCGACCCCTCCAATAAAGAGTTCTGGCTGCTCTGAAACTCCGAAGACTACAACGTTCAGGCATGGCTCCACCCTCACCCCCAAAAACCCTGGATATCGCCTCGAAGAAGGTCCTCAGATCCCGACAAGTCTGGGTCAGGCTAACTTTATATTCTAGATTTGTTTAATTCCACCAGCTGCTGTGGTGGGATTTGAACCTGTATCCCCAGGTTACTCTCTTAGTTACTAGCACTTAGTTACTAGTTACGGGCAGCAGGGTAGCATGGTGGTTAGCATAAATGCTTCACAGCTCCAGGGTCCCAGGTTCGATTCCCGGCTGGGTCACTGTCTGTGTGGAGTCTGCACGTCCTCCCCCTGTGTGCGTGGGTTTCCTCCGGGTGCTCCGGTTTCCTCCCACAGTCCAAAGATGTGCGGGTTAGGTGGATTGGCCATGCTAAATTGCCCGTAGTGTCCTAATAAAAGTAAGGTTAAGGGGGGGGTTGTTGGGTTACGGGTATAGGGTGGATACGTGGGTTTGAGTAGGGTGATCATGGCTCGGCACAACATTGAGGGCCAAAGGGCCTGTTCTGTGCTGCACTGTTCTATGTTCTATGTTACTGCTATCATTTCTCCATCAGAGTGTACAATCTTCTGCATTTTAAAGCTATTTTTCCATATATAAAAATGGTGAGACCATTATGTCATCATACAATCATAGAATTTACAGTTGAGAAGGAGGCCATTCGGCCCATCGGCCCTTGGACAGAGCACCCCACTTAAGCCCACCCTATCCCCGTAACCCAGTCACCCCAACTAACCTTTTTTGGCAATTTAGCCTAGCCAATCCACCTAACCTGCACATCTGGACTGTGGGAGGAAACCGGAGCACCCGGAGGAAACCCATGCACACACGGGGAGAAGGTGCAGGCTCCGCACAGGCAGTGACCCAAGCCGGGAATCGAACCTGGGACCCTGGAGTCATCCGGCGAGTCAATGAGCCGGAAATTCCACAGGTGTTCCCCAGTTACCATCTGCACCCCTAACACAGGTACAACCGATTTCCAGAAAACTGGGGTGAAGAGCTGGAGCCAGCACTTTATACCAGGGGTTGTTCGTGACCCGTGGGTGGGTGTCGTGGGTCACAGAGCCATCGGATTTTAAATTGAGAATGCAGGCCGCTACCAGCTTTTAAATGGAACGATGCAGTCTTCCAGCCAGAAGCAGCAGCAGAGAGCAGGTCATGTGCCCGGCATGTACACTGACGTCACGTACCTTGTACGTCCGTGCTAATGGCGCAAAATCACACAGGAGAGATTCCACCATTTTCTAGCTGAAAGCAAGCAAGGCAAAAGGACTGTGAAGAACTGAAGGTGGATCGTTCTAAACACAGAAAAAACTGAAATCGGGAACAAGGCAGCATAAAGATGATTTCTTGAGGTATGGTTTGTTCACTATGCCAAAGCAAGGCCTATGTGTGTTATATGCAGGGAAGTGCTGGCAGATGAAAGTTTAAAACTTCAAAGGAATTTGAAGACTAAGCGTGGCACTCTCTTAGTTTTTTTTCAAAGGATGCAGCGAGACCTTAAATCGGCAGCTGATGTCCTCAGCAGAATTGGATCATTGAATGACAAAGCAAGTGAGATCGTGAGGGCCAAGAAGGCTCGCCGGTCACATTAAAGCGAAAATGGTGGGTCGCGAAGGTCAGCTCGGGTGGGTCGCGAAGTTTGGCCAGCGTGGGTCACCAAGGTCGGCCGGTTGGGTAAAAGTGGGTCCCGGAAAAAGAGGATTGAAAAACAGTGCTTTACACTATTTCTTCAGGAATTTGCCAGTCTCCTCGCAAAGTTGCAAAGAGATCGGGAAGGTTCTGGGAATACCCAGGTCGTTGGGAATCTAGGCCGGCGTGGTCAGTGCAGTACGATGGGAATGTCACAGGCCGGCGGGCCCGGTGCAGTACCATGGGAGTATCACAGGCCCGCGGGCCCAGTGCAGTACCATGGGAATGTCACAGGTCCGCAGCCCTGGTGCAGTACCATGGGAGTATCACAGGCCCGCGGGCCTGGTGCAGTACGATGGGAATGTCACAGGCCCGCAGCCCTGGTGCAGTACCATGGGAGTATCACAGGCCCGCGGGCCCAGTGCAGTACCATGGGAGTATCACAGGCCCGCGGGCCCAGTGCAGTACCATGGGAGTATCACAGGCCCGCGGGCCCGGTGCAGTACCATGGGAGTATCACAGGCCCGCGGGCCTGGTGCAGTACCTTGGGAATGTCACATGTCCTTATGGTGAAATGTAAAACTATCCTCGAGGGTGGGTGGTGAAGATTCTCTGCAATGACTTTGAAGAAGGACAGGGGAGCTGTCCCCTGATATTTGGTTGAATATTTATCTCTCAGTCAACATCACAAGAACAGATTTGTCTGATTGTGATCACATTGCTGTTTGTGGGATCTTGCTGTGTGAAAATTGGTTGCCGCATTTCCTGCATTACCACAGGAACAACACTTCAAAGTTTAATTAGCTGTGCAGCGTTTTGAGACATCTGGAGATTGTGAAAGGAGCTACAGAAATGTAAGGGACGGGGATCTCTGTTAGCCGATGCCGAAATCGAGGCGTGTAGTTTGACAGCGAATCGTGATGCTCCGCCTCCTCAGAAACGGCATCAATGCGACGCACACCCCGCGTAGTTGCAACACCGTTCGCATATCATTAGTGGGCCCACCCTGCGATTCGCCACCTCCGATGGGCAGAGTTCCCGATGGCACAGTGCACGTGTGCTCTCACAAACCGTGAACCTGGCATGGTGGCAGCGGGGAGAGAGAGGGCGTACGGACAGTGCCCAGCACCACCATACATCACCAACAGCCGTGCCGCTGGCCGGGGGGGGGGGGCTTCTGCCGGGATCGGGGGGAGCAGTGGGGGGGTGGCCAGGAAGTGGGCTCTGGGGTCGGGGTGAACGTGGACGCAACACCATTACCGCAGCCGGCAAGGCGACCATGCAGCTGTGCATACCGCTGACAGCCCGCTTTAAATCAGGTGCCCTGGGGGGCAATGGTGACTCTCCCCGGGGTACCCCTCCTGGGTGACCTCTGGCCCCAGCCGACCCATCAGCTGTATGGGTGCTCCAGCACAATCTGTCCCATTGTTCCGACCCTGATCAGTGTGTGTGTTTGGCGGGGGGGGGGGGTATTGTTTAAGCGCAGTTGCAGCTTATCAGTCCTGCGAGTGTCCATCACGGACCCGGTGAATCCCACACCGTCTTTCCTGGGAATCGATGGTGTTGCACGCGGCACCGGTGCTCGCTCCTCACCGGTAGCGGAATCGGTGCGGGTTTGGTGCCGATTTGTCTGCCGCGAAAGTCCAGATTCTCCGTTGGCGTCAACACTTCGACTCACAAACGGAGAGTCCAGCCCAAGGTCTTTTTTTTTCACGTCTGCACAACAGCTTAACATGCAGTCAGATATCTCGTGCAAATTGTCCGTTACAACACTCAAAGTTAACCTCGCAGTCTTGGCTTTCCATGTTTACATAAAGCAGGAAGCTCGATTTCCAGAGTGACGGGTTAGAGTGACTCCACGAAAGTCGGAGTGCCAGTGGTGAGGCGCGGAACATAAGAAGCATTGTTAAAGCCAGCCACTTCAATACATCCCAGGAAATCCGACATTCCTCCAGCAGGTCCCCAGGGTCAGATTACCAACAAGGAACACAACGTTCCCTGTTTATATCTCGGCATCATTTTTTTTTTGGTGGGAACATCAGTGATTTGAACAGCGACGTTCCTGCTGGGGCCTAAGTGTGAACGCTGCGTTTGATGTGTACCATCAAACCATCTTTGAGAATGTGTAAATGTGGGGGGGGACCTCGATACACAAAGAACTTGCTTGATTTCCATATGGGTATATCAGCTTAATAAGCTTTTGTTCTTCAGAGGAGAAGTTTGTTTGGGCTGATTAAGCATCCTTTGTGAGCACAACGCTGTTTAGGATTTTAATACTGATTAAAGCCCCCTTTAATCCCTCCACAGTTTCATGTCAACCATTTTGTTTGTGTGGTCGTTTCAAAGACAATCTTTTAACCTCTTTATTTATTTCTGTGAGGAGGGAGTGCAGAACAACAAAAAGAACAAAATCCAGAGTGTTCTTGGGAGGTCTGATTTCTCTCGGGCTGTGACACTCTCCCAAAGGTTGACTCTCAACGGAGTTTGGGTCTGGCCGAAAAGGCACACTTCGCAAGGTCGCAGGTTGGAGAGCTTTTCACCGTGAGGGAGAATGGCTTGCCAGTCAGACTTCTCCAATATCACAAACCAGGGCGGTGAGGCGGTGATGGGGCAGCACGGTGGCACAGTGGTTAGCACTGTTGCGTCACAGCGCCAGGGACCCGGGTTAAAATCAGGACTCGGATGACTGCCTGTGTGGAGTTTGCACGTTCCCCTGTGTCTGCGCGGGGTTCCCTCCGGGTGCTCCGGTTTCCTCCCACGGTCCAAAGATGTGCAGCTTAGGTGAATTGGCCTTGCTAAATTGCCCCTTAGTGTCCAGGGATGTGTAAGTTCGGTTAGGGGATGGTGCGGGGGTGTGGGCCTAGGTAGGGTGCTCTTTCAGGGGGGGTCGGTGCAGACTCGATGGGCTGAATGGCCTCCTTCTGCACTGCAGGAATTCTATAATTCTATGTCGTGGATATGTTCCTGGCCTAGTAATCCAGGCTCAATGCTCTGGGGATATGGGTTCAAATACCATCACTGAAGATCAATTAATAAATCTGTCCTTGCTCATGGTGACCATGGCAACTATCATCAATTGTTATGAAAACCCATCTGGTTCACTAATGTTACTGAGGGAAAGAATCTGCCGCCCAGTGTGGTTGACTCATAACTGTTCTCAGTTCAACAGCAGCCAAGGATGGACAACAAATGTCATCCCATGAAGGAATAAATAAAACGAGATTGGCCAACTGGGGGGAAATAGTGACAGCTTCGATAACAGCCCAGCCAGACAGACAGCTGAAGGAGGGAGCATAGACTGGGTCAGGAGCCAACACGCACAACTGAGTTTTAAACATACAGTAGGTTGTGTCGGTGCTTCTACTTCAACCAGTCACTTTGCAGGGGCAGAATTGCCCGGGGCCGGTGTAAATCCCGCCCCCGCCGTGGCCGGAATTCTCCGCCACCCGGGAATCGGCGGGAGCGGGAATCACGCCCCGCCGATCGGCGTGCCCCCCCGCGGCGATTCTCCGGCCCGCGATGGGCCGAAGTCCCGCCGCTGAGAGGCCAATCCCACCGACGTGGTTTCAACCACCTCTGGGTGCCGGCGGGATTGGCGGCACGAGTGGGCCCCCGGGGTCCTGGGGGCGGGGGGGGGGCGCGGGGCGATCGGACCCCGGGGGGGGGGGGGGTGCCCCTACGGTGGCCTGGCCCGCGATCGGGGGGGGGGGGGGCGTGCCAGAAAACGGGTGGGTCGGGACGGAAGATCCCGCCCACGGCTTCTGTCTTTATTTTCAACTTTTATTGACTTCGCTATAACTTTGCATTGTGAGAAAGTATCGTTTAACGAACAAAGGTTTGATAAGAACCTTTAAAACGGTGTCGGGGCGTCTTGTTTCCATTCATCGGTATCTGAGTAACGGCATTGCAGATCTTGTGATTTTTGCGCTTTGACTACATTTTTAAAAATGGCTCCTTGTGTTTTCCAACACAGCAGTGGGATATCCAGGCTGAAGGTTCAGTGCAGTACCGATGGAGTGGGGCACTGTTGGAGATGCCGTGCTCCCCGGATGGGACAGAAGTCAGACTGCTTGCCCTCTCAGTTCGATGTGAAAGATTTCTTGGCCGCTATTGCGAAGCCCGGCAGGTGATTTCTCCCTGGCGTCCTGGCCAATATTTATCCCGACACCAACGTCCAGCTCTGCCTCTACATTGCCAGCCCAGTGACATTATCACTGTGCCCCTGGCTCCCCAATTCTGGGCTCACCCCCACCCTCTCAAGGGTAATTGGGCACGGCCACAAACTCTCATCCCATGCATGAATAAAAAAACACACACTTCAGGAAGGATGGCGGAGAGGGGATTTACTGGAGTAGACTGAGACCTCACACCCAGCACCAAGCTGATGGTCTACAGGGTAGCCATGGTCCCCGTCTTCCTGTGTGCATCAGAAACATGGACAATGTACAGCAGACACCTCAAATCCCTGGAGGGATATCACCAATGTTGCCTCCGCAAAATCCTGCAAATCCACTGGCAGGAGAGGCATACCAACCTGAGAGCCCTCTCCCAGGCCAATATCCCCAGTATCGAGACACTGGTCACGCTCGGCCAGCTGCGATGGGTGGGCCGCATTGCCCGCATGCCCGACACAACATTCCCAACACAAATGCTCTACTCCGAGCTCCGCAATGGCAAACAATCACTCGGAGGGAAGAGGAAACACCACAACGACATTCTGAAAGCCTTCCTAAATAAATGCAATGTCCCCACAGACATGTGGGGTAAACAGTGTAAAGAGAACGCAGAACCCAGAGCGTCCCACCCACCCACCTCATCGAACACCACCCGCCAAACCTGTGGCAGAGTCTGCGGATCCAGGATCGGACTATTCAGCCTCCGCAGAGGACCCCCGGAGTGGAAGCGAGTCATCCTCAACGCTGAGGGAGGAGGAACCAGGTGACGTGGACCGACTGGAGAAGCTGCGACTGTTCTCCTTCCAGCAAAGAATGCGAAGAGAAAACTTAATTTTTAAATGTTTTAATAATTCTTATTGTCACAAGTAGGTTTACATTAACACCGCAATGAAGTTACTGTGAAAATCCCCCAATCACCACATTCCGGCGCCTGTTCGGGTACACAGAGGGAGAATTCAGAATGTCCAATTCACCTAATAGCACGTCTTTCGGGACTTGTGGGAGGAAACCGGAGCACCCGGAGGAAACCCACGCAGACACGGGGAGAATGTACAGACTCCGCACAGAGTGACCCAAGCTGGGAATCGAACCTGGACCCTGGAGCTGTGAAGCAACAGTGTTAACCATTGTGCTACCTTTTAATTGAGGTTTTCAGAATTATGTGGAGTTTTGATTGGGTAAATATGGTGAAACTGTTTCCACTGCCAGGGATGTCAGGACCAGGTTAAGGTGATTCACAAAACACCGAGTGGTGACAGGAGGAATTTTGTTTCACACAGCGAGTTGTTACTGTAATGAGCACACGGGGAGTTCACACCGAGTAAAATTAGAACAAAGTTTTCTTTGTACAAACGGTATATACACGGGCCAGGATTCTCTGAAATCCCGGCCGAGTGTTTACGCCGGTGTCAAAACCGGTGCGAGTGACTCCGGCGTCAATGGGCCTACAGACCCAGGCATTCGGCCCTTCCCAAGGGGCTAGTACGGCGCCGGGGTGCTGTCCGCTGCTCCAACGCTCGAAAGCCGGTGCGCCACAGCCGGCGCGGGTCCGTGCAAGCCCGTGGGTTCCCCTCTCCGCACCGGCCCCCGGGCAATATGGCGGAGCCCTACAGGGGCCTGGCGCGGAGAAACATAGGACCCCCCCCCCCCGGAATTAGTCCGCCCGCCAATCGGTAAGCCCCCCCCCGGAGTCGGATCCCCCACAACCCCCACCAGGATGGCCTCCGCAGCCAGAACTCCGAGATCCCGACGGATAGGACCATGCGTAACCCACGCCGGTGGGACTCGGCGGAATGTGGCGGGCACTCGACCTGTCGGGGCGTGGAGAATCGCCGGGGGGGGGGGGGAGGGGGCGCTTTCAACGGCCCCCGACCAGCGCGGCGGCGACCCCGAGGGCGCAATTGGCGCCGATTCTCCGGCGTCTCGCCGGCCGGCCGGCGGCGCAGGATCGGAGAATCCCGGCCACTATCCCTTCGATCCCTCCCGAGCTCCTCTCTGGTCGGTTCCTTACTGACCGGTCTTATTCACTGGGTCATTGAGATACGCCGCCGCTAACGGGGGTGGGGGCTCGTACTCCGCAAGAGGCACGAGGCAGACGAGCATTCCTACCCCGTGGGTCCAGTGCGGGATATTACAGTTATGGGAGGTGCCTCCTGGAAAGGCGCTGGAAGCAGATTCGATTTGAAAAGGGTATGGGATAAATAATTGAAAATGAGAAATGGGCAAGGCCGCAGGGATAGAGCGAGGAGAGTGAGCGAGTGGGACTAAATTGCATCACGCTGTTAAAGAGTCGGCACAGGCAGTTTGGGCCAAATGGCCTCATCCTGTGCTGTAGGATTCCACGAAGCTGTTTTGAATGTTGCTGTTGCTCGGAAAAACCTTCCAGCGTTCCAGATTTGGTTTCTCGGAGGGCAGCATCCGGGAGGCAGCTCCCAGGCTCTCTCTCTCTCTCTCTGGTCCTCCTACTGTAGCCTCTAGTGTGGGTCTCTGACAACGTAACTGGACTACAGGAAATGAATTTGAAAGCATAGATGCTGGGGTTCCAGCCGATGGTGCTGGACTCGGGGAATTCATAATTAAAAGCAGCTTGATTTGACCTCATGCTTAGCGAGGAGCAGTTCTCAGAACAGCAAGAGGAACACAATACAGCTTTGACAGTGTAAGAGAGAGATGAGTTTCTGAAAAGCCTATCAGCACCTTGTTAACACCAGAGCAATGCTGCTGGACCCAGGAACTCCCCAGTTGCTGGGGCGTAATATGGATCGCATCTGTCAGTTTGTACCACTGTCAACCAGCTTCTCTTGCAGCTGAAATTACAGAACTCAAGCACAACTTGCTTTAACTTGCAAAATATTTGGCTCACGGGCAATAAATTCTAATAAGAAGAGTTCCTGGGTTGGAGAAGGAAAAAGTCAGGCAGAGTTCGCTCTCCTAGTCCTCATCCAACAACTCCTGCTGGAAGTGTGCGTGTTGTGTGTGCGTGTTTTGTGCATTGTGCGCGTCAATATAAGTGTATGTGTGTGTGTGTGTGTGTGAATTTAACTATGTAAGTGTGTGTGAATTTGTGTGTGTGTGTGTAAATTTGTGTGTGAACTTGTGAATTTGTGTGTGTGAATTTGTGTGTGTGTGTAAATTTGTGTGTGAACTTGTGAATTTGTGTGTATGAGTGTGAATTGGTGTGTACGAGTGTGAATTTGTGTGTGTGAACTTGTGAATTTACGTGTGTGAGAGAATTTGTTTGTGTGTATGAGTGTGAATTTGTGTGTGTGAATTTGTGTGTGTATGAGTGTGAATTTGTGTGCGTGTGTGTGTGTGTGTGAATTTGTGTATGTGAACGTGTGAATTTGTGTGTGAGTGTGTAAATTTGTGAATTTGTGTGTATGGGTGTGAATGAGTGTGAATTGGTGTGTGTATGAGTGTGAATTTCTGTGTGTGTGAATTTATGTATGTGAACTTGTGAATTTCTGTGTGTACGAGTGTGAATTTATGTGTGACTTATAGACGTATAGAACAGTACACCACAGAATAGGCCCTTCGGCCCTCGATGTTGTGCCGAGCAATGATCACCCTACTCAAACCCACGTATCCACCCTATACCCGTAACCCAACAACCCTCCCCCCCTTAACCTTACTTTTTAGGACACTACGGGCAAATTTAGCATGGCCAATCCACCTAACCCGCACATCTTTGGACTGTGGGAGGAAACCGGACCACCCAGAGGAAACCCACGCACACACGGGGAGGACGTGCAGACTCCACACAGACAGTGACCCAGCCGGGAATCGAACACGGGACCCTGGAGCTGTGAAGCATTTATGCTAACCACCATGCTACCGTGCTACCGTGTGAGTGTGAATGGCTGTGAATTTATATGTGTATGAGTGTGAATTTGTGTGTGTGTGTGAGAATTTGCATGTGTGAACTTGTGAATTTGTGTGAGTGTGAATTTGTGTGTATGAGTGTGAATGTGTGTGTGTGAATTTGTGTATGTGAACTTGTGAATTTGTGTGTGTGTGAATTTGTGTGTGTGTGTGTGAAATTGTGTGTGTGTGTGTGTCTGAGTGTGAATATGTATGTGTGTGAATTTGTGTGTGTGTGTGAATTTGTGCGTATGAACTTGTGAATTTGTGCGTGTGTGTATGAGTGTGAATGTGTGTGTGGGTGTGCATCTGTGTATGTGTGTATGAGTGTGAATGTGTGTGTGGGTGTGCATCTGTGTATGTGTGTATGAGTGTGAATGTGTGTGTGGGTGTGCATCTGTGTATGTGTGTATGAGTGTGAATGTGTGAATTTGCATGCTACGCAACACAAGGCTATACAGCGGCACTCACGTTAAATAAGGGGCCTCAGTGAGGAACGTACAGCCGAGCCAGTACCCCAAGGAGCTTCGCTGGCTTCAATCGTCAGTATAGCACGGGGCTGAGACACCAGTTTCAAATGGAGTCCTGATCTCAGAAGCCCCCAACCCAACCCCTGACCCCCTAAACCCCAACACACTATGGGAGGGGCCCAGCCACCCTCAACACGCATGCTGGGCATCCCAGTCATGATGACCAGCTCACAGGGAGCCGGTGCCACCAGCACCAGGGTACCATCCAAACCAGAGGGCAAATACCTGGGGCCTCCGATCCCCTGGAAGACCCCCTGTTGCTTGTTCTGGGTGAGTGTGCTTTATACTCAATTTGGCTCTGTTTCATTCCTTAGCTCTAGAGTCGCCAGGTATCGTTAGTTTCAAGTTCAAGTTCAGACCAATAACTCCATACACCAGTTAGTAAGTTCAAACAAGACACGTTTATTATAATACAGTTATCTACTAATTGTGCATATAACACTACAAGACTAGGCTAATCCTGCCACTAACAGGCCAATACTTATCTGGATAAGGGAACTGCCGGATCAGGGATCAATGGTCTCTTGCTCTGCACTGGGTCCGCAGGTTTCCAGTAGTTGTGGACTAAATGGGTCAGGAGTGTCTACTCTCGTAGGGTGCGTTGTATGACACTTACTTGATGGTGGCTGCTGGCCAGGCCTCTCCTCTCCGTGGTCAAGTTCGAGAGCTGCTACAAAGGTGTTCTTGTTGGGAGGGCCGGCAGAGAGAGAGAGCTAGGGTCGGGGTCTCTGTCTTATACCTCTCCCAGGGTCTCGCTCCCACCTGGGCGGACCCTCTATACACTCGCAATCCATTGGGTCTGTTCCCAATCGATTGATTTGAATTTCCCCAATAACGGGGCTGTTCTTCGATCACTGGGCGGTTCTTGGGGCTTATTGTTTTGGAATTCTCTTGGCGCCGAGAAGTCTGGCCGTCTATTCAATGTAGTGATTTGAGTTAACTTGTTTTCATTGTACCTGGGAATCACCGGGTATCGCCTCATTAGTATACTAACTTGATTTTTTCACAGTGCTGTCTAGTTTCTGCAGCAGTCAGAATACACAAGTGCTTCTGCAAGCTGCTTGCTTTTGCAACATGTCCATTTTCCCTGCATTCTTTGCAATCTTCCATTTTGTGTTGGGCAGTGGCCACCCCAGGTGGCTACACGCCATGAGTGCCATTCCATCTGGTCCCCATTTGTGGAGACCAGCATTGAACGGCAATCGGCCCAGGTCTCCAAGACAAAGGGGACAGATCCCAATGCCTCAGGTACCTCGGGAATCTGCACATTAAATTGAGACTAGCTGTCTCGCTCTAATATGCAGATTTGCTAAAAGGTGATCTCGCCACAATGTAGGGATTCGGATAGATCCCGGGAGCGGCATATCCCAGATTTTAGCGGCCCTGCTGTGCCGCGGTGAACTGCTTTTACGGTGCAGGGTAGCTATTGGATTGCACCCTTTGTGTGTGAGTGTGAATTTATGTGTGCTTGAGTGTGTGCGTGAGTGTCTGTGTGAGTGTGAGTGCGTGTGTGTCTGTGTGTGTGTCTGTGTGAGTGTGTGCATGTGTGAGTGTGTGTGCATGTGTCTGTGTGTGTGTCTGTGTGAATGTGTGTGTGTGCGTCTGTGTGTCTGTGTGTGTGTCTGCGTGAGTGCGTGTGTGCATGTGTGAGTGTGTGTGCATGTGTCTGTGTGTGTGTCTGTGTGTGTGTCTGTGTGAATGTGTCTGTGTGTGTCTGTGTGAGTCTGTGTGCATGTGTGTCTGTGTATGTGTCTGCATGAGTGCGTGTGTGTCTGTGTGAATGTGTGTGTGTGTGTCTGTGTGAGTGAATTTATACATGTTTGAGTGTGTGCATGAGTGTCTGTGCGAGTCTGTGTGTGTGTGTGTGTGTCTGTGTGAGTGTGTGTGTGTGTCTGGGTGAGTCTGTGTGTGCGTGTGTGTGTGTCTGTGTGAGTGTGTGTGTGTGTCTGGGTGAGTCTGTGTGTGCGTTTGTGTCTGTGTGTGCGTGTGTGTCTGTGTGTGTGTGTGTGTATCTGTTAATCCATGTATGTTGCGCCCGTGTGTGTGACTGAGTGTGAGCATATGTGTGTGTGTAAATGTATGAACCTGTGCATGTTTGAGAGTCTATATGTGTGTGTGCATCTGTGTGTGTGCATGTCTGTGTGAGTGAGTATGTAAACATGTGAGTCTGTCTGTGGTGGCTGTCTGTGAGTGTGTGTGTGTGTGTGCATGTAAGTGTGAGTGAGCTGGGCAGCATGTAGCACAGTGGTTAGCACTGTTGCTTCACAGCTCCAGGATCCCAGGTTCGATTCCCGGCTTGGGTCACTGTCTGTGCGGAGTCTGCATGTTCTCCCCGTGTCTGCGTGGGTTTCCTCCGGGCGCACCGGTTTCCTCCCGCAAGTCCCCGAAAGACGTGCTGTTGGGCGAATTGAACATTCTGAATTCTCCCTCTGTGTACCCGAACAGGCGCCAGAATGTGGCGACTAGGGGCTTTTCACAGTAACTTCATTGCAGTGTTAATGTGAGCCTACTTGTGATAATAAAGATTATTATGTGAACGTGTGAGTGTGTGTGTGAACGTGTAAGTGTGTGTGAGAGAGAGGGAGGGCGGGATTCCCCCCTCCCCGGCGGGGCGGGTGGTCGCGTCGCTAAGGAGTGGAATGAAGCACGCCGGCGTCGGGCCGCCCGGAATCCTCCTCACCTTCCGGGGCTAGGCCGTGCTGGCAGGGTTGGAGCCGTGGCAACCAGTGCCGAAGGGCCCCTGCCGGCCGGCGCGAGTTGGCGCATGCGGGGGAGCGCCAGCGGGTGCTGACGTCATCCACCGCGCATGTGCAGTGGGGGTTCGTCTCCGCATTGGCCATGGTGGAAGTCCACAGCAGCCAGTGCGGAGGGAAAGAGTCCCCCCCCCCCCCCCACGGCACAGCGACCGACGACCGGCGGGGCCAAAACCCCGGCGCCAGAGAATTAGGTAGCCGGCGTGGGCGAGATTCACGCCATCCCCCGGAGATTCTCCGGCCCAGCGGGGGGGGGGGGTCGGAGAATCCAGCCCAGAGAGTGGGAGTATTTGTGAAGAACAGATTCTGGCTTGATAGTAATACTGTGGATTACAACAACAATACTGGCCCAGCCCGGGGCTGCCAGATTAAACAGTCCAGGTTCGGGCCGGTATTTAAAGGGCTGAATTAACGAGTCCCAGCTGGGTGGGCCTCCATCTGTTACCAGAGGAACCCGTACTCCACGAGTCCCACGAGGAGATCCCATTTGGTCTCCTTGGGCATTATCACACCCCTCCCCCTCACAGTCCGAATGTTGCCCCTCACTCCCATGATGACGGGGCCTTCTCTACCTCTTCGCATCTGGTCATGTGTTAACCGTCAGTGGGGCCGGGTCAGTGGGGTGGGGGGGTGTATCGCGGATTGGGCATCGTCTCTTCCACAATGAGCACAGAAGTGCCGCTGGTGATGGCTGTCCCTCAACGGTGACTTCCGGTTGGCGTTCTGTCACCTCAGCTTCCATTTCGAAGTCCGGGTCCTCGCTGTCTTGCTGACTGACTCTCGGGTACAGGGTGGGTTGCATACCATGTCTGTGAGCCGGTATGAAGGACG
This sequence comes from Scyliorhinus canicula, assembly GCF_902713615.1. Taxonomy (NCBI): domain Eukaryota; kingdom Metazoa; phylum Chordata; class Chondrichthyes; order Carcharhiniformes; family Scyliorhinidae; genus Scyliorhinus; species Scyliorhinus canicula. The sequence goes on along the minus strand of NC_052155.1, from coordinate 185,376,009 downwards.
TTGAGGGTACTGTTTATCCAGGAATAGTTTATTCAGTGGAGGGTTCCCTGTTGCTGAAGTGGTCTCCATGCTTTGTTAAGGTCTTCTCTCTGGTTCCGACCTTATATGTACGGCCCCGTTTTCTCTATTACAACTCCCATGATCCAAGGGGAAACTGTCTCCAGAGTTATGGATGTGGACAGTGTCCCTCGGCCTAAAGGCCCTATCTGTTCCCCAGCTGTTATGGTTCATCTTCTGGGCCTCTTGCTTCGACTCTGCTTATCCACTTAAGTTGAGGAACATTAAGCCGACCCATTGCTAGTTCCGCTAGCACCATTCCTGTTTGGCAGATACAGGCAGGGTACCTACGGAATTTAGAGTCAGAATGACTTTGTCCATCACTTGCAGGGGGACAGACTCATGGGCAGCGGTGGGTGACTCAGGGCATCTGCATTTGCTATTTGCATTGCTGGACGATGCCCAACAGTATACTCGCTGCCACCAATAATAGTGCCCAGCGGTGGATCCGGGCCGAGGCGGTTCGTGGATTGCCTTGCCCTCCTTAAAGAGTCCCAGTCGAGAATTGTGATCCGTGATGATGGCAAAACGCTGTCTGTAGACTGTGACTGCTCTCCATAGTTCCCCAAGAGGCTTCCCATCAGTTTCTGACATCTTGCAGCAACCGACCTAGATCCTTATCTCTCGTGTCTGATTGTTGACAGCGGTGTGTGGGTCACATGGGGAAACCAGTTCTCCTGTATGTGGGGTCTCCGGACGCGGAGGACGCTGCGATCCTTGGAATTCTGGATCTCCTGGACCCCTTTCTCGGAATTCCCACGCGTCAATGCCAATCCATTGGCTCTCTTAATGTCCAGGATAGGTTCTTCCAGCGGTCTCCTCTGGATTGCGACATTATTTATCCCGCATACTAGTCGGCCCCGCAGCGTCTCTGGGAGGGACGGCCTGCACTCAAAATGGGCGCGATTCTCCGCTGCCCAGGCCGGGTGGGAGAATCGGGGGAGCGCCGCTCTGGCACCCCCCGCGATTCTCCCACCCCCACCAAATGGCATTTTGCGACACGCCGCTCGGAGAATCGCGGGTCGCCGTTTTTCACTTTTCGTTTTCCGTTTTTCGGATGGGCCAAGCGGCCTGCCGTTCCCGACCTGTTCACACCGGCAGCAACCACACATAGCGCAAAAGGTGAGTTTGGGGCCTGTGGGGGGTGGAGAGGGGTTCGAGCACCATGGCCGTGCTCGGGGGGGGACTGGCCCGCGATCGGTGCCCACCGATTGTCGGGCCGGCGTCTCCAAGAGACGCACTCTTTCCCCTACGCCGCCCCGCAAGATCAAGCCGCCACATCTTGTGGGGCAGCGGAGGGGAAGACGGAAACCGCGCATGCGTGGGTTGGAGCCGGCCAACATGCACATGCGCGGCTGACGTCATTAGGCGCCGCCGGCCGCGTCATTCTCGTCATTCTCTCGCGATATTCACGAAACGCTGCTCCTAGCCCCCCCCCCGGGGGGGGGGGGGGGGGGGAATAGGGGGCGAGGAGCGGCCTCCGACGCCGTCGTGAAACACTCCGGGTTTCACGGCGGCGGCGGCCGTTGTGGAGAATTCCGGTCAATGTTCCACCAGTTTCCAAAGACTTGTCAGGAATTCTGTTAGTGATTCTCCGGAAGTTTTTCCGGCCGTGTTGAATCTGTAACGTTGCAATATCACATATGGTTTAGGGTCATACGGGTTCGCTACTCGATTTATCAGTTCATTAAAGGATTTCCAATCTGGGGCTGCCGATTGGTCAGGTTTTAATGATGCTGAAATGGTGCTCCGCAAGCGGTCAGGGGAATCACCGTCTTTCTGTCTTCACCTTCTACACCGTTTGCCCAAAAGAAATATCGGATTCTATCGGCATACCGGGGCCAATCTTCCATGCCCGTGTCGTATGGCTCTAGTTTGCGAAATAACGGCATTTTCAGATCTTCCCCATCTTTTCTTACCAGAATCGACTTATGGCAAGGCCTGAATCTTGTTGTTGCTCCGTGTCGCCAGTGTAGTAATCCAGGAGGCATGGTCTGGAAGGGTACCTTCCTTAATTTATAACTCAAAACAAAAGCCACCACTGTGGATTACAACAACAACACAGCCCCAGCCCTGGGCTGCCAGATTAGACAGTCCAGGTTTGGGCTGGCATTCAAAGGGCTGAGTTAATGAGTCTGTGGTGTTCTTTGTGTTGCTTATTTCAGGATGGTCGGCGTAGTGTTCACAAAGACCACACAATACTTTTTAACTTAAACAAAGCTCTGATTTTATTTACACCACTAAAACTGGGTCCTTAAGAATGCAGAACTGCTCAATAACATCTAACTACACTCGTCTACTGCTAATCTCTGGCATATATTAGGGGCAGCACGGTAGCATTGTGGATAGCACAATGGCTTCACAGCTCCAGGGTCCCAGGTTCGATTCCGGCTTGGGTCACTGTCTGTGCGGAGTCTGCACATCCTCCCCGTGTGTGCGTGGGTTTCCTCCGGGTGCTCCGGTTTCCTCCCACAGTCCAAAGATGTGCAGGTTAGGTGGATTGGCCGTGATAAATTGCCCTTAGTGTCCAAAAATTGCCCTTTGTGTTGGGTGGGGTTACTGGGTTATGGGGATAGGGTGGAGGTGTTAACCTTGGGTAGGGTACTCTTTCCAGGAGCCGGTGCAGACTCGATGGGCCGAATGGCCTCCTTCTGAACTGTAAACTCTATGATTCTATGAAATTCTATAAACTATAATCTAACCTTCTTACACTAACTGTTGTTATGACCTTCACTCGCTGTCTCCTGCATACACCCCTCCCCTGAGGTCTAGCATCGCTGCTTTATATAGTTGTATCTGCAGCTCCCTCTAGTGGCTATTCCCGACACTACATTAACCCTCGTAATGCTGATAGTTATGATAATACCACAGAGTCCAGGCTGGGTGGGCCTCCGCCCATTACCAGAGGAACACATACTCCACGAGCCCCATGGGGAGCTCTATTGTTGATCCCCCACAGCCCTCCTGGGGGTTATCAAAGCCGACACTTTGAAATTGCACAGGGCGCTGTTTAATCAGCCGCTAAAAGGCGCCTGTGAAGCCGGCAGGTTTCCCTCAGCATTTCCTGCCTGAGCCAACACTCTGTGTGCAACTTTGGTGAAATTGCGTCCGATAATTCTTGGCTTTTGACACCATGCCGGAACTGCAAAAAGAAATTGCATTTCAGACAAGGCGTTCCTACGATTAAAAAACGGTGAGACGCCACTCACTTTCTCAGGGAAAACCTGCAAAATTTGTTTTAACAGCATCAAGTAACAAGCCTCCATTTGGCAGCTGTTGATTAGCTTACCAATAATGTGTGAGCCTCTCGAGTATCTGCATTAATTAACTGACCACTTTCCATTAGCACCTTCTCTAAGGTGGTCCAGATGGTGATAAATGAGTAGCCTGTCAAACATAGGCTGGGAAACACCATTCACATCGCGGACATGCTAAAGAAAACAAAGCTCAGTTAAGGACCTGCTTCCTACTTAATGGCACATTAAACAGATGATAAATGTTTCAAACTGAATGTTAAATAAACATATATCTTAAGAGTCACAATCGGAGGGGTCCATTGCATTAAAAAATGCCCAGAGCGAGAAAAAAATAGTGGCAGAAAGAATTTAACAAAATGGGCAGAATTCGATGTAATAATAAGAATAATCTTTACTGTCACAAGTCGGCTCACATTAACACCAATGAAGTTACTGTGAAAAGCTCCTAGCCACCACATTCCGGCGCCTGTTCGGGTACACAGAGGGAGAATTCAGAATGTCCAATTCACCTAACAGCACGTCTTTCGGGACTTGTGGGAGGAAACCGGAGCACCCGGAGGAAACCCACGCAGACACGGGGAGAACGTGCAGACTCCGCACAGACAGTGACCCAAACCGGGAATCGACCCTGGGTCCCTGGCGCTGTGAAGCAACAGTGCTAACCACCGTGCTACCGTGCATGATTTTCGATTTGATTTGATGGATTTATTGTCACATGAAAATGAAAAAATGAAATGAAAATCGCTTATTGTCACGAGTAGGCTTCAATGAAGTTACTGTGAAAAGCCCCTAGTCGCCACATTCCGGCGCCTGTCCGGGGAGGCTGGTACGGTACATGTACCGAAGTACAGTGAAAAGTATTTTTCTGCAGCCAAGGAACCGCCCAAATGTTTCCTTGGCCCAAAGAAAATAAGGCAGCCTGGGTAGTTATCGCAATGTTGGCAACGAGTGACTTTGTGTGGAGCAAAATATTTGAAGCAGCTTCTCAGAAGGAGAAGGGACAAAATGAATGCAAGTCGAAATTGGAAATGTGGGAGGTGTCATCAAAAAGGAGGTGAGGGGAGGGGTGGGAGAGAGGTTCAGAGGTGCATAAGAGGCCAACTGAGAAAAATCAGGGGAACAGCAAGTTCGGGGGGGGGGGGGGGGGGGGTGGCTAGCGTTCTGGAGGAGGTTACCAAAAGCAGGGAGAGGGGCGAGAACCATGAGAGTATCTAAACGCAAGGGTGAGGATTATTAACCTTGAGCGGTCGTTCACCCAGGAACCAAGTCAGCCGCGAAAATAAGCGGGATTTGGTGTCGGGGTAGGGCACAGTTACTCGGAAGTTAGCGATTTTTTTTTTTTAAAAGGCCGTGGGGCTGAAAGGGAGAATCTCTCTTTAAACCTGAGAGGAAATGGGGCGCTGGTCACAGTTTTCGAATTACCTCTCACTCATGGATAAAGTTCAAAATAAATAAAAAGTGGACTTGAGCCCCAGGTTCCTGTTGCAGACATTGTGGTCGGAATGGTTCAAAGAGCAGTCCCTTTGTCCAGAATGTTTGTTTTTCATTATGAGGTTCGCAGACATGGTCTCTGTGAATGAAAGAAATGCCATACCCTAAAGCTGTGCATTGTACGCACTCATTTGACTCCCCCTGTATGTTTACATTTCATTGTCAGAGTTTGGGTCCCAAATAAATAACTATTCAACAACGATTGCAAACATACAACCAGCCCTCCTCTCCCCAGTAAAATTCCCTTTGTTCCTCCAATTCCGGCTTCCTGTGCTATCATCCCCTCCAGCATCAGTCGCAATCTTGGCTCCGTTAGAATTCCCTTCCTAAAGCCCTCAGCTTTGCGAATTCTATCCTCCCTGACTACCCCACTGGCCCTTCCCCATTCTGCCCTCCACAACCTCAGTTCAGTCACAATTCTGCTATCCCTGTCCTACCGCCCACCCGAGCCCTGTTCCCCTCTCGCCCGCTGGGCACCCTGACCTCCAGCGGTTTCCAGTTAAAGAGAGCCTCCATTTTTAAATTTTAAATTTAAAAAATGGTAGCATTGTGGATAGCACAATCGCTTCACAGCTCCAGGGTCCCAGGATCGATTCCGGCTTGGGTCACTGTCTGTGCGGAGTCTGCACGTTCTCCCCGTGTCTGCGTGGGTTTCCTCCGGGTGCTCCGGTTTCCTCCCACAGTCCAAAGATGTGCAGGTTAGGTGGATTGGCCATGATAAATTGACCTTAGTGTCCAAAACTGCCTTAGTGTTGGGTGGGGTTACTGGGTTATGGGGATAGGGTGGAGGTGTTAACCTTGGGTAGGGTGCTCTTTCCAAGAGCCGATGCAGACTCGATGGGCTGAATGGCCTCCTTCTGCACTGTAAATTCTATGGTTCTATGATTCTTATTTTCAAATCCCTCCCTGGCCCTATCTCTGGAATCGCCTCTTTTCCTCAGAGTGGTAAAGGCTGAAGGGGAACCTGATCGAGGTGGACAAAATTATGAGGGACGTAGACAATGGCAGATATTCAGAAACATTTCCTCTGAGTCGAGGGCTCAATAATCAGGGGGCATAGATTTAAGGTAAGGGGTGGGTGATTTAGAGGGGATGTGAGGCAAAACTCTTTCGCCCAGAGGGTGGTGGGAGTTTGGAACTCGCTGCCCGAAAGGGTGGTGGAGACGGGAACCCTCCATAACATTGAAGACGCTTTGAGATGAGCACTGAAACGCCATTGTATACAAGGCTACGGACCGCGTGCTGGAAAATGGGCTTAAAATAGGTCGCTGCTGGATGGCCGACACAGGCATGATGGGCCGAAGGACCTCTTTCGTGCTGTAAAACTCTATGACTCTATAATCCTACAAGCCTCCAGGTTATCAGCTTTGCTCTAATTCTGCCTCTGAAACATCCCTGATTTCAATCCCTCCGCCATTGGCAGCTGCCTGGGCCTGGATCCCCACCCTGTTCGGTGCCTTACAGGCCGACCTTTCACACAGAGGTTAATAGAGATCCCTTGCCCCTGGCGGGGATTCCGCATGGATCATGGGGAAGACTATCATTCCCACCCTGTAGGTCCCGTGCGGGATATGAAATGAAAATGAAAATCGCTCATTGCCACGAGTAGGCTTCAATGAAGTTACTGTGAAAAGCCCCTAGTCGCCACATTCCGGCGCCTGTCCGGGGAGGCTGGTACGGGATATTACACACTCCGCGCAGTACTGCAGGAACACTGCACTGTCAAAGGCGTACCCTTCTGGATAAAACTCCAAACCAGGGCTCCGTCCGCTCTCTTTGGTGGTTCTAAAAGGTTCTATAGGGCGGCACGGTGGCACAGTGGTTATCACTGTTGCCCCACGGCGCCGAACGTCCCAGGTTCGATCCCGGCCCCGGGTCACTGTCCGTGTCTGCGTGGGTCTCACCCCAACCCAAAGATGTGCAGGCTTGTTGGACTGGCCACGTTAAACTGCCCCTTAATTGGAAAAATAAAGAATTGGGTACTCTAAATTTATTTTTTTTAAAAGACCCCATGGCATTAACACAAAGAAAAGCAGGGTGAATGTTAACCCCTCAAACAACTTCGCGAAACAGAACACCCGGTCATTATCACATGGAATCTTGCTGTGCACAAATTATCTGCTGCATTTTCCAACATACAACAGTGACATCAGTGAGTATCTCCTGGGCTGTGGTCTAGGGGATTGGGAGGTTCAGGATCCCCCTGGGCCGGATTCTCCGTTCCCCCTACCCGTGTCACTCGGCAACGCGCCGTTCGCTGGCACCAAGATTCTCAACTCCCGCCGCTTGTCAGTGGGATTTCCCATTGAAGGCCCCCCCACCCCCCCACCCCGCCGGGAAAGCCCTGGGCAGGGGATGCACTGCCGGCGGGGACAGAGAATCCCGACGGCCAGAGCGTTCCGGCCACTATATAAATGCAAACCTTTCTTCCGTTGCCTTTGAAAATATCGGAGCCTGCGTTGTGCAGCCTCTGATCTGTTCGTACCTAAGATGGCAGCTGGGCTCCTGTTTATTAGAAAAGCCCCAACACCTGAAGCAGGTGGGCACTGGGGGCACCTGGCAGTCGGCCTCTTTCAAAATGGTGCCTGCCGCAACGTGGGCATTAAAGGGTCACTCTGGCCGCTGACCCCAGTTTGGGGATTCTGGCCGCCTTGGTCACACCAGGAGAGGCCGATCAAAATTGACCAGTGGGAGAGAAACTCTGAGCCGGGGACTGACGCCCAGCAGGACGCCCAACATTCCAAAGGATGCAAGAGTGACACGATTCATCATCGATTCTTGCGCCTGGGAGAGACTAGCTGACGAGATTATAGCATCGCCTGTGTGGCTACGGTGTGTCACCATGACGATCAGTGGCTACAGTTGTTTGTTAACAGGCGGCAACACTGGATACACCTGATAACTACTTCACATACGGTGCTTATGGCAGAAGCTGCCTCTCTCTGCAGTCTCTGCAGTCACCAGTATGAAGCGACCCCATCAGCACTAGAATGGATTTACTCGGTTGGAAGGGTGTCCAATGGGAGTGGAAAGTAACAGCCGTGTACAGCTGTATTGCAAGTCTTGTTGTGCATTAGCAAACAGAACAACCCAACGTCACCATTTCTATCGGACGGCATCATTATGAATCTGACATCAGCACATCGCTAATTCGAACAGTAATAGTTCTGGTTTCAGAGTGATCATACAGATCGACCTTTTTCACAGCAGCTTGGCGTTGCGGATATCTGTAGCCAGCGTGGAGCAGAAGGGTTCTGCCCACAGATACCATCACGTCGGGAGCCTGAAGCACTTCCTCATTTGGGATTGGATCTATTTCACATTTCAAAGCTGAAACCAAATATCTTTTCCCTTCACAGGTGCCCCGTGCTCTGGATAAATGGTGATTGTATACATTGAATGAATCGGTTAACACACCAACATACAGCTACCCTGACAAGAAGGGTAAATAGAAAAAAAAAGTCATCACCCCACTCAGACTAAGCACTGAATGCTTCACTATTCAACTTCCTATATAATCAGCTGAATTAATTTGATCATTTGAAAAGCTCCGCGTTTCTAACAGAATTGTTAATATAACATTCGAAAGCAAATAACTTTCAATGAGTTTACTGATATCAACATAAACTTAAGGCCGAATTTTAACTCTGTCTATATATTGGCCTCCACCCCAGGCACACAGGGGCCTCATTGATGTTTAAACGTTAACACAGAAAGGATCCCAGTAGGGATTTTGCTCTGAATCACACAGGTCAAGCACAGTGGCAGAATCAGCTGGTCAGGCTTAAAAGCAGAAGAAAAGGCCCATGAGTCTCGGTATTGTTCATTTATTGAATGGTTTCCTCCGAGGCCAGGAACAGCAGGAGTACTTCCCCAGGCCCCAAAAACAAACCTGGGGCTCCCCTCTCCCCGCTACCCCTGTACCTTATCCCAGTGTTTTTCAAACTTTTTTTCCAGGGACCCATTTTTACCAACCAGCCAACCTTCAGGACCCAACCCGGCCGACCTTCGCAAAACACACCGGCCATCGTTCGTGGCCCACGCCGGCTGACCTTTGCGACCCACGCCAGACGACCTTCACGACCCACACCGGCCGACCTGCGCGACCCACCATTTTCTCTTACCTTGTTTGTTGTTGACAAAATGGAGGAAATGGTTTTGGGTCCCTTTGACCCCCCGAACTTGCAAAAAAAAGGCTGCGATCATATTTTTTAAAAATGCGGCTGCACTGTACATGCGCACTGGTGATCGGGTACGCATGCACAGTGCGGCCACATTTTTTAAAATTTTTACCCTTTTGAAGGCCGCTCGCAGCCGGCGTTATTAGAAGCAGCTGTTGCACGCGGATTTGTGTGAACGGGAACGCCGTGACGGACGGCTCCGCGATCCTCCCGACACCCGCCCGCGGGTCACGCCCCCGAGTTTGACAAACAAAGAACAAAGAAAATTACAGCACAGGAACAGGCCCTTCGGCCCTCCCAGCCTGCGCCGATCCAGATCCTTTATCTAAACCTGTTGCCTATTTTCCAAGGATCTACTTCCCTCTGTTCCCGCCCATTCATATATCTGTCCAGATGCATCTTAAATGATGCTATCGTGCCCGCCTCTACCACCTCCGCTGGCAAAGCATTCCACGCACCCACCACCCTCTGCGTAAAAAACTTTCCATGCACATCTCCCTTAAACTTTTCCCCTCTCACCTTGAAATCGTGACCCCTTGTAATTGACACCCCCACACTTGGAAAAAGCTTGTTGCTATCCACCCTGTCCATACCTCTCAAATTTTGTAGACCTCAATCAGGACTCCCCTCAACCTCTGCCTTTCCAATGAAAACAATCCTAATTTACTCAACCTTTCTTCATAGCTAGCACCCTCCATACCAGGCAACACCCTGGTGAACCTCCTCTGCACCCTCTCCAAAGCATCCACATCCTTCTGGTAATGTGGCGACCAGAACTGCGCGCAGTATTCCAAATGTGGCCTAACCAAAGTCCGATACAACTGTACCAAAGTCCGATACAACTGTACCAAAGTCCGATACAACTGTACCAAAGTCCGATACAACTGTACCAAAGTCCGATACAACTGTACCAAAGTCCGATACAACTGTACCAAAGTCCGATACAATGCCTGCCTTATCCCGTCGTTCCCAAACTGCTGACTCGACACCCCTCTGTCTGAACCACACTGCTCACGGCCATATTTGACGTTGAGGTCAGCTCCCAGCCACCAACATTAGACCATCTCTTCCCACCTCCGCAAACTCGCCCAATTCCACCCTGTCTCAGCTCAGCTGCTGCTGAAACCTTCCTTTAATTCTCCATTTTGTTCCGGACTCAATTATTCCAACTCATCCCTGACTGGACTCCAACATATGACTCTGTCCGGTTGTAAGGTCAACCGTGTCCTTTGATTTTCGGTTTCCCTTCAAGAGATTATTTAATGGTTGTGCCAACTGTATGAACGAATCAATCCAATTCCTATTAAAGTTGCACAAACCCAAAAAGGATCTTAGTTGCTGGACAGTTGTGGGCTCTTTCTCTGCCTTAATTGTTGCTGCCCTGTCCTGGGTGACTTCCCTTTGAAATTTCCTGGCCCAGTACGCGGAGGCCCCGGAGGAGGGATTGCTGGGGGAACGGCGTAGCTTGCAGGCCAAGTTTGATTTATTGACCACCAGAAAGGCGGAGACACAGTGGAGGAAGGCGCAGGGAGCGGTCTATGAGCATGGAGAGAAGGCGAGCAGGATGCTGGCGCACCAGCTGCGTAAGCGGGACGCGGCTAGAGAGATTGGTGGAGTGAAGGATAGAGATGGGAATGTGGTGCGGCAGGGGACAGGGGTCAATGAGGTCTTTAGGGACTTCTATAGGGAACTGTACCGGTCGGAGCCGCCGGCAGTGGGAGGGGGAATGAAGAATTTTTTGGACAGGCTCCGATTTCCATGGGTGCAGGAGGAGCAGGTGGAGGGACTGGGGGCGCCGATCGAGTTGGAGGAGTTGGTCAGTGGGATTGGCCACATGCAGTCGGGGAAGGCGCCGGGACCGGATGGGTTCCCGGTTGAATTTTATAAGAAATATGCGGACCTGCTGGGCCCCCTGTTGGTCAGGACCTTTAACGAGGCATGGGAGGGGGGTGTTCTCCCCACGACGATGTCTCGGGCACTAATCTCCCTGATCCTGAAGCGTGATAAGGACCCCTTGCAGTGCGGTTCATACAGGCCGATTTCACTGCTGAATGTAGACGCCAAGTTGCTGGCGAAGATCTTGGCCACTAGAATAGAGGACTGTGTGCCAGGGGTGATACATGAAGATCAGACGGGTTTTGTGAAGGGGAGGCAACTGAACACTAACGTGCGAAGGCTGCTAAATGTGATAATGATGCCGGCAGCAGAAGGAGAGGCGGAGATTGTGGTGGCATTGCTGCAGAGAAGGCCGTTGACAGGGTTGAGTGGGGGTACTTGTGGGAGGTGTTGGAGAGGTTCGGGTTTGGGGTAGGGTTTATTAAATGGGTGAGGTTGCTGTACGAGGCCCCGATGGCGAGTGTAGCGACAAATGGGAGGAGGTCCGAGTACTTCAGGCTCCACCGTGGGACGAGGCAGGGGTGCCCCCTGTCCCCCTTGTTTTTTGCGCTGGCAATAGAGCCTCTTGCCATGGCTCTCAGGGAGTCGAGGAGGTGGAGGGGTTTGGTGCGAGGGGGGGAGGAGCACCGAGTGTCGCTGTATGCCAGGGGTGGGCAAACTTTTCCGTGCAAGGGCCACATTCAGAAATTCACAATTCACAAAGGGCCGCATAGTATATTAAGTAAAATAATTACTTCACCCGGTTATGATTCTGGGCGCCTCATATAGAACATAGAACAGTACAGCACAGAACAGGCCCTTCGGCCCTCGACGTTGTGCCGAGCAATGATCACCCTACTCAAGTCAACGTATCCACCCTATACCAGTAAGTAACCCAACAGCCCCCCCCCCATTAACCTTAAAAAAAAATTTAAAAAAATAAAAAATAAAAAAATAAAAAAAATTTTTTTTTAATGACTTGGTGGGCCGCAGAAATACCTTTGGCGGGCCGCATGCGGCCCGCGGGCCGTAGTTTGCCCACCCCTGCTGTATGCGGACGACTTGCTGTTGTATGTAGCAGACCCGGTGGGGGGAATGCCGGAGGTGATGGAGATTCTTGCTGAGTTTGGGAGTTTCTCGGGATATAAATTGAACCTGGGCAAGAGTGAGCTGTTTGTTGTACACCGGGGAGATCAGGAGGGGGGATTGGTAGACTCCCGCTACAGAGGGCAGGGAGGAGTTTTAGGTACCTGGGGGTTCAGGTGGCTAGGAGCTGGGGGACTCTGCACAAGCTCAATTTTACTAGGTTGGTGGAGCAGATGGAGGAGGAATTTAAAAGGTGGGACATGCTGCCGCTGTCGTTGGCGGGTAGAGTACAGTCCGTTAAAATGACGGTGCTCCCGAGGTTTTTGTTTCAGTGCCTCCCCATTTTCGTTCCAAGGGCCATTTTTAGGAGGGTGAACAGCAGCATTCTGAGATTTGTTTGGGCGCATGGGACTCCGAGGGTAAGGAGGGACATTTTGGAGCGGGGCAGGGATAGAGGGGGGCTGGCGCTGTCCAACCTCTCTGGGTACTATTGGGCGGCTAATGTCTCGATGGTATGCAAGTTGGTAATGGAGGGGGCAGCATGGAAAAGGATGAAGATGTCGGCCTGCGGAGGCACGTGCCTGAAGGCACTGGTAACGGTTCCGTTGCCGCTCCCTCCAACGAGGTACACCACGAGCCCGGTGGTGGCGGCCACCCTCAAAATTTGGGGGCAGTGGAGGCGACACAGGGGGGAAGTGGGGGGCTCGGTGGAGGCCCCGCTGCGTGAGAACCACCGGTTTGTCCCAGGAAACATGGATAGCGGGTTCCTGGGGTGGCACAGGGCGGGCATTAGGAAGTTGGGAGACCTGTTTATTGACAGGAGGTTCGCGAGCCTTGGTGAACTGGGGAAGTTTGAGCTCCCCCCGGGGAATATGTTCCGGTACCTTCAGGTCAAGGCGTTTGCTAGGCGACAGGTGGAGGGGTTCCCTTTGCTGCCCCCGCGGGGGGTAAGGGATAGGGTGCTTTCGGGGGTGTGGGTTGGGGATGGGAAGGTGTCTGACATCTATCAGGTAATGCAGGAGGTGGGGGAGGCGTCGGTAGAGGAGCTGAAGGCTAAGTGGGAGGTGGAGCTGGGGGTGCAGATTGAGGAGGGGACATGGGCGGACGCCCTGGAGAGGGTGAACTCCTCCTCTTCATGTGCGAGGCTTAGTCTCATCCAGTTCAAGGTGCTGCACCGGGCCCACATGTCCGGATCTAGGATGAGTAGGTTCTTTGGGGGTGAAGATAGGTGCTTCAGGTGTTCGGGGAGTCCAGCGAACCATGCCCATATGTTCTGGGCATGCCCTGCACTGGAGGAGTTCTGGAAGGGGGTGGCGGGGACGGTGTCGAGGGTGGTGGGATCCAGGGTCAAGCCAGGCTGGGGACTCGCGATATTTGGGGTTGGGGTGGAGCCGGGAGTGCAGGAGGCGAAAGAGGCCGATGTCTTGGCCTTTGCGTCCCTAGTAGCCCGGCGGAGGATCTTGCTGCAGTGGAAAGATGCGAGACCTCCGAGCGTGGAGACCTGGATTAATGACATGGCGGGATTCATTCAGCTGGAGAGGGTCAAATTCGCCCTGAGGGGGTCGGTACAAGGGTTCTTTAGGAGGTGGCAGCCTTTCCTCGACTTTCTGGCTCAACGATAAGGTACTAGGTCAGCAGCAGCAGCAACCCGGGGGGGAGGGGGAGGGGGGGTTTAGGGGGATAGTGTTTAAGTTCATTTGCTTATTGTTAATTTATTCTGTTGTTTATTGGGGTTGGGGGGGTGGGGGGTTTGCTATATGCGTTGTTACAAGTGCCGGGGGGTGTTTATTATTATTATTGTTATTATTGTATTGTTTTGTTGATATATATTTTTCAAAAAATTTCAATAAAATTTTTTTTTATTTTTTTTTTAAAGAAATTTTCTGGCCCAGGTAGACAACCTCATCTTGGGAAATTTGTGCTTTGGCCGGGTTGGCTTTATTCTGGCTGAGATGCTCCAGAAGAACACGCAAGTCTCTCTCATGATCTTCTTCGGTGATTGAGGCCAACAGGATGTCATCTGCATATTGGATAATACTGGAAGGCAACTCCGGCAGTTCCCTCAAGTGGCTCTGTTGGGCCATGTGAAACACAGCAGGGCTATTACGATAACCGTGTGGCAGTCTTATCCAGCTGTAGTGTTACTGTTGGATGGTAAAAGCAAACCATGGTTTCACCTTCTGTGTCAGTGGTACCGACCAAAAGCCATTGGCCATGTCTATTACTGAAAACCACTCAAGGTCTGGTGTTAAGGCATTAAAGATGGTGGAAGGGTCAGCCCCCAAAGGGGGGGGGGGGGGGTGTGACACATTAGCACAGTGGTTAGCACAGTTGCTTCACAGCTCCAGGATCCCAGGTTCGATTCCCGCTTGGGTCAATGTCTGTGCAGAGTCAGCACGTTCTCCCCGGTTTCCTCCGGGTGCTCCGGTTTCCTCCCACAGTCCAAAGATGTACGGGTTAGGTGGATTGGCCATGATAACGTTCCCTGAGTGTCCAAAAAGATTAGGTTAGGTGAGGTTACTGGGTTACGGGGATAGGGTGGCAGGGTGGCCTTAAGTAGGGTGCTCTATCCAAGGGCCGGTGCAGACTCGATGGGCCGAATGGCCTCCTTCTGCACTGTAAATTCTATGATTCTATGAATTCTGTCCTCAGTAAACTCGAGGCGTTCAAGATCTCTGAGCTCCTCTAATTCTGGCTCCTTGAGCATCCCCGATTTGCGAAGGAGACCCCCCCCCCCAGGATATACCCCCTCTGGAAAAGGAAGCTGAGCGGTGGCCTGATGGAGGTCCTCAAAATCATGGAGAGATTTGACAGGATAGACATGGCGAAGATGTTTCCACCTGTAGGCAAGGTCAAAACTAGCGACCAACAAAATAACATATTGGCTAATAAATCCAGCCTGGGATTCAGGAGAAACTTCTCCCAACCAGAGAGCGGTGAGAGATGTGGAACTCGTTCCCACGGTGGTGGGGGGGGGGGGGGTTGAGGGAGTAACACTGAGATATTTAAGGGGGAACTGGATAAGCACATGAAGGAAAAAGGTGTAGAAGGATATGGTGACTGAGTGAGGAATGTGTTCCATCCAGTACAATGCCAAAGGACATTCTATCAGGAATTATGCCTAGGGCGAGATTCTCTGGCCTTCCCCGGCGTGCGAGGCGATCAGCCTTTGGCCCTCAGCGGGATTTTCCATTGAAACCACCCCATGCCACCGGGAAACCGGGCGGCAAGTGTGCGCCGTCGGCAGGGCCGGAAGATCCCACTGGCGTGGACAACCGGAAGATCTCGTCCATTGACTGGAATGTTCCGCAAGTCAACAACACATCAAGCGGTTTCATACATTCCTTCATTGACGGCAAGCCAAAAGTACTTAATTGATTGTGAAGCACTTTGGTCTTTCCGCAGCTGTGAAAGGAGCAGGTATAAATGCAAATAATTATTTCCTTTTGTATAATGCTGACTGTTTCACCAAAACTTGGCCCACCTTTGTCCTCAGCTACACTTTCCCAATCGACGGGCGCGATTCTCCGCAAAGGCGGAGAGTCGTGAAGGCTGCCACGAAACCGGCCGTGTTTCACGGCAGCCTCCGCGCCCCCTCCCGGGACACGATTCTGCTCCCCGGTCGGGGCTAGCATCGCGGCCCCGTGATCTCCGGCATCGCGGGCTTAACGAATTTCGCTAAGCCCGCGCACCAAAGTTAGCGACGGCTGACACATATGATGACGTCAGCCACGCATGCGCGGATTGGACGACTCCAACCTGCGCATGCGCGGATGACGTAATCCGCGCATATGCGTCAGACCCGCGCATGCGAGGTCCGTAATGCCCCTCAGCCGCCCCGTGGACTTATCCTGCGGGGCGGCGGAGGGAGAAAGAGTGCGTGGGAATCGGACCCGCTGCCCGCGATCAGTGCCCACTGATCACGGGCCCATGCCACCCTTGGCACGGCCGTGGTGCGGCCGTGCCAATCGATGGCATGGTTGTGCAGAAGGGCACTTTGCGGCCGTTTTCACGAACTGGTATAGCAGGTGTATTAAAAATCGTGAAAACGGCCGTAAAGGCCTTGGAAATCGGCCCATCGGCCAGGGGAGAATCGCTGCTCGCCATAAAAAAGTGGCGAGCAGCGATTCGTGTCGGGGGGCGGGTGTGGGGGGGGGGAGAATAGCGGGAGGGCGTCGGACCAGCGTCGCCGTAAAAATTTGCGCCGCCCGCTATTCTCCACCCCGTCGTGAGTGCGGAGAATCACGCCCGACATTTCCCTGGGTTTACTGGTAATAACGCTCAGCACCATTTCAACCCTTGCATCATTTGAGCTTTCAACAATGTTTAGTTATATTTATTTGTAGAGAAATGTCAAACCTTGTGTGTATTACTGATGAAAACTATTGCTGAAAAGAGAGGCACGTGGAAGCTTTTCCTCTTGGACTCATCAGGACAAAAGTAAGAATGTTAAATTTGAAACAATCACAACAATCTACACAACAGGTGAAAAGGATACATTTCTGTGATTGTTTTGTCAAATGATCACAGGAATGTACCCTTTTGTCCTTTGGTACAAATTGTTGCGATTAATTTGAAATTTAGCAGATTTTGCATTTGTCCTGGTGGGTGTGAGATAAAAAGCTTTGACAAAATGTTTCTTTTCAGCAATATTCAAGTTCCAGACTAGCCAGTGACTGAATGAAGATATCGTAAACACAAGAAACCTTACTTCAGTTATTAATCAGTGAGAAAAGTTTAGAATTACGGATCATAGGGGCAGCACGGTGGCACAGTGGTTAGCATTGCTGCCTACGGCGCTGAGGACCCGGGTTCGAATCCCGGCCCTGGGTCACTGTCCGTGAGGAGTTTGCACATTCTCCCCGTGTCTGCGTGGGTTTCACCCCCACAACCCAAAAGATGTGCAGGGTAGGTGGATTGGCTGTGCTAAATTGCCCCTTAATTGGAAAAATAATTGGGTACTCTAAATTTAAAAAAAAAGAATTACGGATAATATTCAACTAACAACACAGAAGGGCCAAGACAGCTCTAGAATATCAGCAGTGAGAGTAATATTAATGATGAATGTCTGATAGGACGGCATGGTAGCACAGTGGTTACAACTGTTGCTTCACAGCGCCAGGGTCCCAGGTTCGATTCCTGGCTTGGGGTCACTGTCTGTGCGGAGTCTGCACGTTCTCCCCGTGTCTGCGTGGGTTTCCTCCGGCTGCTCCAGTTTCCTCCCACAAGTCTCGAAAGACGTGCTAATAGGTGAATTGGACATTCTGAATTGACCCTCTGTGTACCCGAACAGGCGCCGGAATGTGGCGACTAGGGGCTTTTCACAGTGACTTCATTGCAGTGTTAATGTAAGCCTACTTGTGACAATAAAGATTATTATTGAGATTATTATGGTTCGATCCCAGCCCTGGGTCACTGTCCGTGTGGAGTTTGCACATTCTCCCCGTGTCTGAGTGGGTTTCACCCCCACAACCCAAAGATGTGCAGGGTAGGTAGACTGGCCACGCTAAATTGCCCCTTCATTGGAAAAACCATAATTGGGTACTCTAAATTTCAAAAATAGATTATTATTATTTATAGTATATCTGGATTCCATCACTTCCCGTTGGAAATAACAAACAAAAGTCGCAACTTCAGAAATTCATTGTTGAGGGGATTATGCGGGCCAGAATAACCAGATAATTCTGAGAACATGTTTTTATTTGTAGGAACACGGGACCAATGTAGAAACGAGCCAGTCAAAATATACTCGGAGCCCTCTGCAACCTTACCATTTCCCTTGGCACAGAATATGTTCCAAGGTCAGAAACAAACACTGCATAACAGGTTTTGTTTAAACGTAAGAATCAAAATGGTAACCCTGGCAACCAAAATTACAGGCATGGCTCGTTAGGGAAAAACAGATTGTTTTACCCTAAAGAAAGATATGTTTTGCTGCAGCGTCACTCGCAACCACAGGGCATCCCAGGGTGCTTTATATAACTACAAGTTTTTGCGGTTAGATATTGGCGAATGGTCAGAATTAGAGTGATTGCATTTGGAGGCCTGTCACTAAGTCTATCCTCGTGACACGATATCGATATTAATCCCACTGGAAAGCAAACGCAGCCACATTGACACAAGTATTTCCCGTCTGGGACAAATCCAGAGCTTGAAGATGTGAGCAGCATGGGACAACCCCATCTATCCCTTCCTTCGGAATTCCCTATTGAACATCCCTGGAGGAACTTAAGGCTCAGGGATTACCCATGCGGCGTCCACTGGGATTTAGTCAGATGGATTCCGCGGTGCATCGCTGGAGCTTCACACAGCGCACCCCGTTTGGAAAACCACAGGCAGGGTGTCCGCAGCTTTCACACATTGACTGCGTTCGAGGCCCCACAGCCAACCAGACCTTGTAAAACTGCCTGATACAGCACTGTTAATGTAGCAGAAAATCACTTCCTGCAGCTGGGAACAGTACCAAATAGAGAGAGTGGGGGGGGGCAAAACTACCCAGTGGAGGAAAAACAGTAAAAAGTGGGAAATATTCTGGTCCGCATTGTTTTTTCCTACTGGGTAGTATTGTGGTCAATGAGGAGTCCCGAAATGGTGAGTCATAAGTTGTTTGTTTCCCACTCGTAGCTTGGAAATACAGCAACTAAGCATCGGTCCAAGTCCCAGCCGGGACCATCCTGAGATTCCGGCTCCTCCCTGGTCCAGCTTCAATCTCGGGGAATTAACAAGGCCGCTATTGGACCTCAGCGAGGGAGCTCGTACTCCACGGGCCCCACAGGGGTATCAGTCGGGTGGTCCCCATGTGTCCCGTGGGGGGTTAGAACAGGTAGCTGAAGCCATAGCCATTTAGGAGGGGTTTCAGGCTGGGGTGAAATAGAATGTCACATCTTGAAAGAGAGCGTGGGATGAGATGGTGGCCGGCTGGTGGGGGAATAGACAGAGGAATGGACAAGAGGCCAGAGTCGGATAAACAAAGAAGGAGATTTTGAACAAAGTCTTCAGGAGGGCTGGATTTTCCCAATTGGGCCCGGAACCCAGCCTCAGGAATCTGGTGGTGGCGGGATATCCCTCGGGATCTTCCCGGAAACATCTCATTAATGAAGCCACTTTCAGGAGCTCTCTCAATTAGGAACGGTGGGCGGGATTATCTGATCCTGAGGTTAAGTATTGATGCCGTCGTAAACGCTGTCGCGTTTTGCGACGGAGTCAACAGGCCCCTAGGAGCAGCGATCCAGCGCCCTACAGGGAGCCAGCATGGATCTGGGGCAACTTACACAGGGGCAGCGATCCAGCGCCCTACAGGGAGCCAGCATGGAACTGGGGCAACTTACACAGCTCCAGCTGCCGACAGCGATCCTGCACCCTACAGGGAGCCAGCATGGATCTGGGGCAACTTACACAGGGGCAGCGATCCAGCACCCTACAGGGAGCCAGCATGGAACTGGGGCAACTTACACAGGAGCAGCAATCCTGCGCCCTACAGGGGGGCAGCATGGAACTGGGGCAACTTACACAGCTCCAGCTGCCGACACCGGCGTCAAACATGCGCCGCGGGTCTGCACATGCACTCTACAGCCGGCGCGAACTCACGCATGCGTGCTACGGCCAGCATGAACTCGCGCATGCATGCTACGGCCAGCGTGAACTCGCGCATGCATGCTACGGCCAGCATGAACTCGCGCATGCGTGCTACGGCCAGCATGAACTCGCGCATGCGGGCTACAGCCAGCACGAACTCGTGCATGCGTGCTACGGCCAGCACGAACTCGCACATGCATGCTACGGCCAGCATGAACTCGCGCATGCGGGCTACGGCCAGCGCGAACTCGTGCATGCATGCTATGGCCAGCATGAACTCGCGCATGCATGCTACAGCCAGCATGAACTCGTGCATGCGTGCTACGGCCAGCATGAACTCGCGCATGCGGGCTACGGCCAGCATGAACTCGCGCATGCGGGCTACAGCCAGCACGAACTCGCGCATGCATGCTATGGCCAGCATGAACTCGCGCATGCATGCTACGGCCAGCATGAACTCGCGCATGCATGCTACGGCCAGCATGAACTCGCGCATGCATGCTACGGCCAGCATGAACTCGCACATGCATGCTACGGCCAGCATGAACTCGCGCATGCATGCTACGGCCAGCATGAACTCGCTCATGCATGCTACGGCCAGCATGAACTCGCACATGCGGGCTACGGCCAGCATGAACTCGCGCATGCGGGCTACGGCCAGCGCTAACTCGCACATGCATGCTACGGCCAGCATGAACTCGTGCATGCATGCTACGGCCAGCATGAACTCGTGCATGCATGCTACGGCCAGCATGAACTCGTGCATGCATGCTACGGCCAGCATGAACTCGTGCATGCGGGCTACGGCCAGCATGAACTCACGAATGCATGCTACAGCCAGCATGAACTCGCGCATGCATGCTACAGCCAGCATGAACTCACGCATGCATGCTACAGCCAGCATGAACTCACGCATGCGTGCTACGGCCAGCATGAACTCACGCATGCGTGCTACGGCCAGCATGAACTCACGCATGCGTGCTACAGCCAGCATGAACTCACGCATGCGTGCTACGGCCAGCATGAACTCACGCATGCGTGCTACGGCCAGCATGAACTCACGCGTGCGTGCTACGGCCAGCATGAACTCACGCATGCGGGCTACAGCCAGCATGAACTCGCGCATGCATGCTACGGCCAGCATGAACTCGCGCATGCATGCTACGGCCAGCATGAACTCGCACATGCATGCTACGGCCAGCATGAACTCGCGCATGCATGCTACGGCCAGCATGAACTCGCACATGCGGGCTACGGCCAGCATGAACTCGCGCATGCGGGCTACGGCCAGCGCGAACTCGCACATGCATGCTACGGCCAGCATGAACTCGTGCATGCATGCTACGGCCAGCATGAACTCGTGCATGCATGCTACGGCCAGCATGAACTCGTGCATGCATGCTACGGCCAGCATGAACTCGTGCATGCGGGCTACGGCCAGCATGAACTCACGAATGCATGCTACAGCCAGCATGAACTCGCACATGCATGCTACAGCCAGCATGAACTCACGCATGCATGCTACAGCCAGCATGAACTCACGCATGCGTGCTACGGCCAGCATGAACTCACGCATGCGTGCTACGGCCAGCATGAACTCACGCATGCGTGCTACAGCCAGCATGAACTCACGCATGCATGCTACAGCCAGCATGAACTCGCGCATGCATGCTACGGCCAGCATGAACTCGCGCATGCATGCTACGGCCAGCATGAACTCGCACATGCATGCTACGGCCAGCATGAACTCGCGCATGCATGCTACGGCCAGCATGAACTCGCGCATGCATGCTACGGCCAGCATGAACTCGCACATGCATGCTACGGCCAGCATGAACTCGCGCATGCATGCTACGGCCAGCATGAACTCGCGCATGCATGCTACGGCCAGCATGAACTCGCGCATGCATGCTACGGCCAGCATGAACTCGCGCATGCATGCTACGGCCAGCATGAACTCGCGCATGCATGCTACGGCCAGCATGAACTCGCGCATGCATGCTACAGCCAGCATGAACTCACGCATGCATGCTACAGCCAGCATGAACTCGCGCATGCATGCTACGGCCAGCATGAACTCGCGCATGCATGCTACGGCCAGCATGAACTCGCACATGCATGCTACGGCCAGCATGAACTCGCGCATGCATGCTACGGCCAGCATGAACTCGCGCATGCATGCTACGGCCAGCATGAACTCGCACATGCGGGCTACGGCCAGCATGAACTCGCGCATGCGGGCTACGGCCAGCGCGAACTCGCACATGCATGCTACGGCCAGCATGAACTCGTGCATGCATGCTACGGCCAGCATGAACTCGTGCATGCATGCTACGGCCAGCATGAACTCGTGCATGCATGCTACGGCCAGCATGAACTCGTGCATGCGGGCTACGGCCAGCATGAACTCACGAATGCATGCTACAGCCAGCATGAACTCGCGCATGCATGCTACAGCCAGCATGAACTCACGCATGCATGCTACAGCCAGCATGAACTCACGCATGCGTGCTACGGCCAGCATGAACTCACGCATGCGTGCTACGGCCAGCATGAACTCACGCATGCGTGCTACAGCCAGCATGAACTCACGCATGCGTGCTACGGCCAGCATGAACTCACGCATGCGTGCTACGGCCAGCATGAACTCACGCATGCGTGCTACGGCCAGCATGAACTCACGCATGCGGGCTACGGCCAGCATGAACTCACGCATGCATGCTACAGCCAGCATGAACTCGCGCATGCATGCTACAGCCAGCATGAACTCACGCATGCATGCTACGGCCAGCATGAACTCACGCATGCATGCTACAGCCAGCATGAACTCACGCATGCATGCTACAGCCAGCATGAACTCGCGCATGCATGCTACGGCCAGCATGAACTCACGCATGCATGCTACAGCCAGCATGAACTCACGCATGCGTGCTACAGCCAGCATGAACTCGCGCATGCGTGCTACAGCCAGCACGAACTCGCGCATGCGGGCTACAGCCAGCATGAACTCACGCATGCGTGCTACGGCCAGCATGAACTCGCGCATGCGTGCTACGGCCAACATGAACTCACGCATGCGTGCTACGGCCAGCATGAACTCGCGCATGCATGCTACGGCCAGCATGAACTCGCGCATGCATGCTACAGCCAGCATGAACTCGCGCATGCATGCTACAGCCAGCATGAACTCGCGCATGCATGCTACAGCCAGCATGAACTCACGCATGCATGCTACAGCCAGCACGAACTCACGCATGCGTGCTACAGCCAGCATGAACTCGCGCATGCATGCTACGGCCAGCATGAACTCGTGCATGCGGGCTACGGCCAGCGCGAACTCACGCATGCATGCTACAGCCAGCATGAACTCGCGCATGCGGGCTACAGCCAGCACGAACTCGCGCATGCGGGCTACAGCCAGCATGAACTCGTGCTTTCGTGCTACGGCCAGCATGAACTCGTGCATGCATGCTACGGCCAGCATGAACTCACGCATGCGGGCTACAGCCAGCGCGAATTCGCGCATGCGTGCTACGGCCAGCATGAAATCGCGCATGCGGGCTACAGCCAGCATGAACTCACGCATGCATGCTACGGCCAGCATGAAATCGCGCACGCGTGCTACGGCCAGCATGAAATCGCGCATGCGTGCTACGGCCAGCATGAAATCGTGCATGCGTGCTACGGCCAGCATGAACTCACACATGCGGGCTATGGCCAGCGCGAACTCGTGCATGCGTGCTAGTTTCCTTCTCCGCGCCAGCCCTGACACAACATGGGGGAGAGCTACAGGGGCCCGGCGCGGAGGAACATAGGCCCCCACAAAGAGAAGCCAGCCCGCCAATCGGTGGGCCCCGATCGCGGGCCAGGCCACGGTGGAGGCCCCCCCTGGGGTCGGATCCCCCCCCCCCCCAACCAGGCCACCCCCTGCAGGATGAACGGCGAGGTCCCGTTGGGTAGGACCAAGCGTGAATGGCGCCGGCAGGACCCGGCCTATCTCGGTGGCCACTCGGCCCAACACGTGCGGAGAATCGCCAGTAGGGGCCACATAGAGCGATCCCCAACCAGCGCAGCACCAGCGCCAATGGTGCCGATTCTCCAGTGACCGGAGGATCGGCGGACCGGCGTCGGAGCGGCATCGCGAGAATTGCGTCTCCCCTCCCCCCCCCACCAAGCGATCCTCCGACCCAGCCCAGGGTCAGAGAATCCTGCCCGGTGTTCCTGGGAGAAAGCAGGTGGCTCAACAAAAGGTCTCAGAGAAATGTCCAACCAGCAGCCTCACTGGGAGTGGGGGGGGGGGGGGGGGGGTGCAGGCCGCAGGTCACGAGGGTGCATCAACGAGGGTGAGGCACTGTCGGAGATGTCAGGAGCTGAGTGACCCTGGCAGAACCCACTCTGGGCATCCATGAGAGCAGGCTATTGCTGAGTAAGTACCGCTTGATAGCACTGTTGATGACGTATTCCAGGACGTTGCTGATGATCGAGAGTACTCTGATGGGGCGGGGTTTGGTCGGGTCGGAATGATCCTGTTTCTTGCTGCCGGGTAGATGTCTGTTTTGTAACTGTGCTAGACCAGCTTGGCTAGGGGCGCAGCATAATCTGGAGCACAAGTTCTCAGTCCTAACACTGGGATATTGTCAGGACCCATAGCCTTTGCAGTATCCAGCGCCTTTTCCCATTTCTCGATATCACGTGGAGTGAATCGTATTGGCTGAAGACTGAATCTGTGATGCTGGGGACCTCCGGAGGAGAACGAGATGGATCATCCACTCGGCACTTATGGCTAAAGATTGTTACAAATGTCTCAGCCTTTGCACAGATGTGCTGGGCTCCTCCATCTTTGCAGATAGGGGTATTTGTGGAGCCTCCTCCTCCAGTGAGTTGTTTAATTGTCCACCACCATTCAGGCTGGATATGGCAGAGCTAAAATCTGATGAGTTCATTGTAGAATGGTGGGGAGTGAGGGGGTTCCCGGGGGTATCCCAAAGGTTGGGGGGGAGGGGGGTCAAAAGAGCTGGGGCGGGTTGAAAAGGCGGGGGGAGGAATTGGGACATAGTACATGTACACTGAAAGCAAGTGATTATGGGATATGCATCAGGATTAAAATAAAGGATTGAAAGATGAGTAGAGCCAGAGCTTGCGAAAACGCAGCTGCTCCTGCGCTCACCTTCGTGACCCTCAAACAGGAGTATTTTAAAACAAAATGCAACATCAAAGCTGCATAAGGAGATATCAGGGCAAATAACCAACAACCAACTATCGGGCAGCACGGTAGCATGGTGGTTAGCATAAATGCTTCACAGCTCCACGGTCACAGGTTCGATTCCCGGCTGGGTCACTGTCTGTGCGGAGTCTGCACGTCCTCCCCGTGTGTGCGTGGGTTTCCTCCGGGTGCTCCGGTTTCCTCCCACAGTCCAAAGATGTGCGGGTTAGGTGGATTGGCCAGGCTAAATTGCCCTTAGTGTCCTAAAAAATAAGGTTAATGGGGGTTGTTGGGTTACTGGGATAGGTATACGTGGGCTTGAGTAGGGTGATCATTGCTCAGCATAACATCGAGGGCCGAAGGGCCTGTTCTGTGCTGTACTGTTCTAAAAAAAAACTTGGTCAACGAGGTAGGCTTTAATGAGCACGCTAAAGGAGGGAAAAGGTAGAGGCTGAAACATTGGGCGGCACGGTAGCACAGTGGTTAGCCCTGTTGCTTCACAGCACCAGGGTCCCGGGTTCGATTCCTGGCTTGGGTTACTGTCTGTGCAGAGTCTGCATGTTCTCCCAGTGTCTGGGTGGGTTTCCTCCGGGAGCTCCGGTTTCCTCCCACAAGCCCCGAAAGACGTGCTTGTTAGGTGAATTGGACATTCTGAATTCTCCGTCTGTGTACCCGAACAGGCGCCGGAGTGTGGCAACTGGGGGATTTTCACAGTAACTTCATTGCAGTGTTAATGTGAGCCTACTTGTGACAATAATAAAGATTATTTATTTTTATTTACTTATTATTAAAAATTACTTTAAAGTCCTCCCAGGTCAGGTGCCTGTAGGCCTCACAAGGACAGAGGGTGATAACATGCGTTAAGGCACCGACACCAGAGATTTGGATGATATCGAGTTTGTTGAGGGTGGGACTTGGCGGGGGGTGGGGGTGGGGGGGCAGGGGGGGGGGCACCCATAAGGTGGGTTTTCACTGCTGACATCCAGGCGATCCCTAGGTCGGTGTCAACAGAACCCCTGCTTAATGAAGTCAGACAGGCGAAGGAAAGGGAACTCGATCTCAACCAGACATTGAGAGTTACAGGATCCTTTACTTGTGAGTGTGATAAAGCTGCTCATCTCTCAAGGCCGGTAAAGCAGAGGCAGCAGACAGACTTCTCGCTGGATCAGAAGGCTTTTTGCTGAGACTGTGGCCCCCTAGTGACATAGCAGGAGAACGATTCCAACTTGTATGTTTGATCAGTGGAGCGCCTGGAACTCAATAGAACTCTGCAGGACAGGGTGCAGCGTACACCCTCCAAATGACATTGCTGCTCTAGTCTGTGTAAAGTTTTATTTGTATATTTGCTGAACAGAAAATAAACTTCTTTCAAACCCTGATTCTCTGATTCTGGTCGTCTCAACCTAACATCCCCTTAAGTGGCTCGGTGTGACGTTTTGCTCCACGTAACGTACCTGTGAAGAACCTTGGGGAGTTTTACAATTAAAAATAAATAAATTTAGGTTACCCAAT